>NC_142488.1:46498942-46800298 GCF_049115385.1 Moschus berezovskii | reverse complement strand
TTAATTAGGTCCCGTTTGTTTATTTTTGCTTTTATTTCCAAAATTCTGGGAGATGGGTCATGGAGGATACTGCTGTGATTTATGTCAGAGAGTGTTTTGCCTGTGTTCTCCGTTAGGAGTTTCAAAGTTTCTGGTCTTATGTTTAGATCTTTAATCCATTTTGAGTTTATTTTTGTGTACAGTTTTAGGGAGTGTTCTAATTTCATTCTTTTACAAGTGGTTGACCAGTTTTCCCAGAACCACTTGTTAAAGAGATTATCTTTACTCCATTGAATATTCTTTCCTCCTTTGGCAAAAATAAGGTGTCCGTAGGTGCATGAATTTATCTCTGGGCTTTCTATTTTATTCCGTTGATCTATATTTCTGTCTTTATGCCAGTACCATACTGTCTTGATGACTATGGCTTTGTAGTAGAGCCTGAAGTCCGGCAGGTTGATTCCCCAAGTTCCATTCTTCTTTCTCAAAATTGCTTTGGCTATTCGAGGTTTTTTGTATTTCCATACAAATTGTGAAATTATTTGTTCTAGCTTGTGAAAAATAGCGTTGGTTGCTTGATAGGGATTGCATTGAACCTATAAATTACTTTGGGTAATATACTCATTTTCACAATATTTATTCTTCCAATCTACGAACATGGCATATTTCTCCGTCTATTAGTGTCCTCTCTGATTTCTTTCACCAGTGTTTATAGTTTACTATATATAGGTCTTTTGTTTATTTAGGTAGATATATTTCTAAGTATTTTATTCTTTTCGTTGCAACTGTGAATGGAATTGTTTTCTTAATTTCTCTTTCTACTTTCTCATTATTAGTGTATAGGAATGCAAGGGATTTCTGTGTGTTGATTTTATATCCTGCAACTTAACTATATTCATTGATAAGCTTTAGTAATTTTCTGGTAGAATCTATAGGCTTTTCTGTGTGAAGGATCATGTAATTTGCAAACAGTGAGACTTTTATTTCTTCTTTTCCAATTTCTACTTGTTTTATGTCTTTTTCTGCTCTGATGGCTGTGGCCAAAACTTCCAAAACTATGTTAAATAGTAGTGGTGAGAGTGGGCACCCTTGGCTTGTTCCTGACCTTAGGGGAAACGATTTCAATTTTTCACCATTGAGGATAATGTTTGCTGTGGGTTTGTCATATATAGCTTTTATTAAGCTGAGGAATGTTCTGTCTATTCACGCCTTCTGGAGGATTTTTGTCATAAATGGATGCTGAATTTTGTCAAAGGCTTTCTCTGCATCTACTGAGATAATCATATGATGCTTATTTTTCATTTTGTTAATGTGGTATATTACATTGATTGATTTGAGGATATTGAAGAATCCTTGCATTCCTGGGATAAAGCCCACTTGGTCATGATGTATGATCTTCTTAATGTGTTGTTGGATTCTGATTGCTAGAATTTTGTTAAGGGTTTTTGCATCTATGTTAATTAGTGGTATTGGCCTGTAGTTTTCTTTCTTTTTTTTTTTTTTGTGGGATCTTTACCAGGTTTTGGGATTAGGGGTATGGTAGCCTCATAGAATGAGTTTGGAAGTTTCCCTTCCTCAGAAATTTTCTGGAAGAGTTTGAGTAGAATAGGTGTTAGCTTTTCTCTAAATTTTTGGTAGAATTCAGCTGTGAATCCCTCTGGACCTGGGCATTTGTTTGCTGAAAGATTTCTGATTGCAGCCTCTAATTCCGTGCTTGTGATGGGTCTGCTAAGATTTTCTATTTCTTCCTGGTTCAGTTTTGGAAAGTTGTACTTTTCTAAGAATTTGTCCATTTCTTCCAAGTTGCCCATTTTATTGCCATATAATTGCTGATAGTAGTCTTTTATGATCCTTTGTATTTCTGTGTTGTCTGTTGTGATCTCCCCATTTTCATTTCTAATTTTATTGATTTAATTCTTCTCCCTTTGTTTCTTGATGAGTCTGGCTAGTGGTTTGTCAATTTTATTTACCCTCTCAAAGAACCAGTTTTTGGCTTTGTTGATTTTTGCTATGGTCTATTTTGTTTCTTTAGCATTTATTTCTGCCCTAATTTTTAAGATTTCTTTCCTTCTACTAACCCTGTGGTTCTTCATTTCTTCCTTTTCTAGTTGTTTTAGGTGTAGAGTTAGGTTATTTAGTTGATTTTGTTCTTGTTTCTTGAGGTGTGCCTGCATTGCTATGAACCTTCCCCTTAGCACTGCTTTTACAGTGTCCCAGAGGTTTGGGGTTGTTGTGTTTTCCTTTTCATTCTTTTTAATGCACATTTTGATTTCTTTTTTGATTTCTTCTAGAATTTGTTGGTTATTCAGCAGCATGTTTTTCAGCCTTTATATGTTGGCATTTTTAATAGTTTTCCTCCTGTATTTGAGATCTAATCTTACTGCATTGTGGTCAGAAAGATGCTTGGAATGATTTCAATTTTTTTGAATTTACCAAGGCTACATTTATGGTCCACAATGTGATCTATCCTGGGAAGATTCCGTGTTCACTTGAGAAGAAGGTGAAATTCATTGGTTTGGGGTGAAATGTGCTATAGAGATCTATTAGGCCTCACTGGTCTATTGTATCATTTAACGTTTGTGTTTCCTTGTTAATTTTCTGTTTAGTTGATCTATCCATAGGTGTGAGTGGGGTATTAAAGTCTCCCCCTATTATTGTGTTATTGTTAATTTCCCCTTTCATACTTGTTAGTATTTGTCTTACATATTGCAGTGCTCCTATGTTGGGTGCATATATATTTATAATTATTATATCTTCTTCTAGGATTGCTCCTTTGATCATTATGTAGTGTCCTTCTTTGTCTCTTTTCACAGACTTTGTTTTAAAGTCTATTTTATCTGATATGAGTATTGCTACTCTTGCTTTCTTTTGGTCTCTATTTGCATGGAATATCTTATTTCAGCCCTTCACTTTCAATCTGTATGTGTCCCTTGTTTCGAGGTGGGTCTCTTGTAGACAACATATATAGGGGTCTTGTTTTTGTATCCATTCAGTCAGTCTTTGTCTTTTGCTTGGGGCATTCAACCCATTTACATTTAAGGTAATTATTGATAAGTATGATCCCGTTGCCATTTACTATATTGTTTTGGGTTCAAATTTATACACTCATTCTGTGTTTCCTGTCTAGAGAAGATCCTTTAGCATTTGTTGGAGAGCTGGTTTGGTGCTGCTGAATTCTCTCAGCTTTTGCTTTTCTGTAAACCTTTTGATTTCTCCTTCATATTTGAATGAGATCCTTGCTGGGTACAGTAATCTGGGCTGTAGGTTATTTTCTTTCAACACTTTAAGTAAGCCCTGCCATTCCCTTTTGGCCTGAAGAGTTTCTATTGAAAGATCAGCTCTTATCTTTATGGAGATCCCCTTGTGTGTTATTTGTTGTTTTTCCTTTGATTCTTTTAATATGTTTTCTTTCTGTCAGATTTTTGCTAATTTGATTAATATGTGTCGGGGTGTTTCACCTTGGGTTTTTCCTGTTTGGGACTCTCTGTGTTTCTTGGACTTGGATGATTATTTCCTTCCCCATTTTAGGGAAGTTTTCAACTATTATCTCCTCAAGTGTTTTCTCATGATCTTTCTTCTTGTCTTCTTCTTCTGGGACTCCTATGATTCGAATGTTGGGGCATTTAATATTGTCCCAGATGCCTCTGAGATTGTCCTCATTTCTTTGAATTAGTTTTTCTTTTTTCCTCTCTGTTTCATTTATTTCTACCATTCTATCTTTTACTCACTTATCCTATCTTCCGCTTCCGTTATTCTACTACTGGTTCCCTCCGGGTATTTTTGATCTCATCTATTAGAAGGACTGATGCTAAAGCTGAAACTCCAATACTTTGGCCACCTCATGCGACGAGTTGACTCACTGGAAAAGACTCTGATGCTGGGAAGGATTGGGGGCAGGAGGAGAAGGGGACGACAGGGAATGAGATGGCTGGATGGCATTACCAACTCGATGGACATGAGTTTGAGTGAACTCCGTGAATTGGTGATGGACAGGGAGGCCTGGCGTGCTGTGATTCATGGTGTCGCAAAGAGTCAGACACGACTGAGTGACTGAACTGAACTGCACAGAACTGATTGTATTATTCATTGTATATTGACTCTTTTTTATTTCTTCTAGATCCTTATTAAACATTTCTTGCATCTTCTTGATCCTTGGCTCCAGGTTATTTATCTGTAACTCCTATTTGATTTCAAGATTTTGGATTATTTTTGCTATCATTATTCAGAATTCTTTATCAGGTAGGTTCCCTATCTCTTCCTCTTTTGTTTGGGTTAGTGGGCATTTATCCTGTTCCTTTATTTGCTAGGTGTTTCTCTGCCTCTTCGTCTTGCTTATATTGCTGTGTTTGGGGTGGCCTTTCTGTCTTCTGGCAGTTTGTGGAGTTCTCTTTATAGTGGAGTTTCCTCTCTGTGGGTGAGGTTGGACGGGTGGCTTGTCAAGGTTCCCTGGTTAGGGAAGCTTGTGTTGGTGTTCTAGTGGGTGGAGTTGGATTTCTTCTCTCTGGAGTGCAATGAAGTGTCCAGTAATGAGTTATGAGGTGTCAATGGATTTGGAGTGACTTTGGGCAGCCTGTATATTGAAGCTCAGGACTATTTTCCTGTGTTGCTGGAGAATTTGCGTGGTATGTCTTGCTCTGGAATTGTTGACCCTTGGGTGGTGCTTGGTTTCAGTGTAGGTATGGAGGCCTTTGATGAGCTCCTATCAGTTAATGTTCCCTGGAGTCAGGAGTTCTCTGGTGTTCTCAGGATTTGTACTTAAACCTCCTTCCTCTGGTTTTCAGTCTTATTCTTGCAGTAGCCTCTAGACTTCTCCATCTGTGACTTCCAAGGTGGCTCCCTCTGTTTTAGCTTCTTCTGTTTGCTGGGCTTTTCAGTGTCTAATTTCAGCCCTGACACTAGGGGGCAGTGGTGGACACTTTTTAAGGCTCACTTGTTCAGTCATGCTGTGGGGAGGGAGGAATGCTGCAGACAAATATCACTGGCGTCTGTGAGGAGTGCTCGTAGTGTCTCGGCCACACTGGGTTTGCCCCTGCTCACGTCGTGTGTGCTGTCCCAGTCTACCCTGCAGAGGCCCTAGGCTGCTCTGCCAGGAAATGTCTGAGGCCGACACTGGGTTGCATGCACATCCCAGGTGTAAGCCGCTCAGGTTCAAGTACTCGGGTACTCCACAAAGGCGCAGACTTGGTTGGGCCTGAGTTTTGTGCCCTTCCCCTTTCTGAGTAGCTCAGGTGACCAGGTGTTCAGCAAGCGCAGTCACTGTGACTTATCTCCTCCCCAGTCCCTGTCGTTAGGTTTTCTAGGTGTACAACCAGCGCACCTTCTCGGGCAGATGTCGACAGGCCAGAAACCCAAGAAGTCTTGGTTAGCAACGAAGCCTGCTTGCAGTTTGGTATCGGATGACTCTCTGGGGACACGATTGCCCCTTCCGGCTCTGGCTGCCCTCCCGTGCCTGTCTCGGCGGGGGATGGGGGATGAGCCATCCACAGCCGGGAGCTCTATACAGTCCTTTGTTCTGTGCACGAGTCTGGCAGTGTCTTAGGTTAGGGCTTTTCACCTTTTTGTGGGGTAGCTATCCCACAGTCTGCCTTGCTATTTCAAGTTAGTTCCCTTAGATTGCCCTCGGGGCATTCAGGCCCATTCCTCATTCTAAGAAATGCAGCCTCCCTGCCCAGGCCCCGCTTGCTAGTGGCGGATGCGGGTGTCTGCGCTGCTTCTCCCCTGGGAGTTACCATTGGGCACGTAATCTGTGGGTTTTGATTATTTATTTATTTTTCCTCCCGGTTATGTTGCCCTCTGAGGTTCCAAGGCTCTCCACAGACTCACCAGTGAGAGTGTTTCCTGGTATTTGGAAACTTTTCCCTTTTTTAAGCCTCCCTTCCTGGGACCCATCTCCATCCCTACCTCTTTTGTCTTTCATTTTATCTTTTATATTATTCCTACCTCCTTTTGAAGACAATGGGCTGCTTTTCTGGTTGCCTGATGTCCTCTGCTGGCATTCACAAGTTGTTTAGTGGAATTTACTCAGCGTTCACATATTCTTTTGATGAATTTGTGGGGGAGAAAGTGGTCTCCCTGTCCTATTCCTCTGCCATCTTCCTCCCTCCCTCTATCCATTCATCTGTTGATGAATATTTAGGCTTTTTTCATGTAATGGCTATTGTAAATAATGCTGCTGGAGTGCATGCATCTTTTTGAATTATGATTTTCTCTGGATATATACCCAAGAATGTGATTCTAGGATCTTAACGACTCTGCATTTTTACTCCCCGCTCTTTTCTGTTTTTGAAATCATATTTTACATGTGTTTTGTTTTGTGCATCCGTCAACTATTTATTATATATATGGTTTAGTCACTAAGTCATGTCTGACTCTTGTGACCCAGTGGACTGTAGCCCACCATTCTCCTCCTTCCATAGAATTTTCCAGGCAAGAATACTGGAGTGGGTTGCCATTTCCTTCTCCACATGATGTATGTAGATGACTTCAGTACTTTTCTCTTTTAATCTTCCTACCAGATTTATGTGTGGCTGATCTACTATATTTACAAATGAGATTTTGCCTTTAATCATTTTTATATTTCTAGTTGTGTTCTCCCCTCCCCCGCCATACTTCTAAACTGCCTCCTCCCATCCCATTCACACACCATTTTCCCTTTTGGTAACCATGAATTACTTTTCTGTGTTTGTGAGTCTGTATCTATTATTGTAAATAATTTCATTTGTATCATTTATTTAGATTCTGTGTAAGTGATGTCATATAGTATTTGTCTTTTTCTGACTTAGTATGATAAACTTTAGGCCCAACCATAGTGTTGCAAATAGCAATATTCCGTTCTTTTTCATGACTAGCATATAATTGTGTATTCATATCACATCTTCTTTACCCATTCATCTGTTAGCTTCCATGTCTTGGCTATTGTACACAGTGGTGCTATGAATATTGTAGTTCATATATCTTTTTGAATTAGAGTTTTTATCTTTCTCAGATATGTGTCCAAGAGTGGGATTGATTACTTTACTGGGTCATATGGTAACTCTATTTTTAGTTTTATAAGGAACCTCCATACTCTTCTCCATACTGGCTATACCAATTTACATTCCCATCACAGTGTAGGGAAGGTTCCCTTTTCTGCACACCCTCTCTAGTATTGATTAAATGTAGAATTTTAAGTGATGGCCATTCTAACTGGTGTGAGGTGACAATTCACTGCAGGTTTGATTTATGTATGGATGTGAGAGTTGGACTGTGATGAAAGCTGATCACCGAAGAATTGATGCTTTTGAACTGTGGTGTTGGAGAAGACTCTTGAGAGTCCCTTGGACTGCAAAGAGATCCAACCAGTCCATTCTAAAGGAGATCAGTCCTGGGTGTTCATTGGAAGGACTGATGCTAAAGCTGAAACTCCAATACTTTGGCCACCTCATGCGACGAGTTGATTCACTGGAAAAGACTCTGATGCTGGGAGGGATTGGGGGCAGGAGGTGAAGGGGACGACAGAGAATGAGCTAGCTGGATGGCATCACCGACTCGATGGACATGAGTTTGAGTGAACTCCGGGAGTTGGTGATGGACAGGGAGGCCCTGCGTGCTGTGATTCATGGGTTCGCAAAGAATCAGACATGACTGAACGACTGAACTGAACTGAACTGAACAATTGGTGACATTGAGCATATTTTCATGTGTCTGTTGGCCATCTGTATACCTTCTTAGAGGAATACCTATTTAGGTCTTCTGCCTATTTTGTGATTGGGTTGTGTTTGTTTGTTTTATATTGAACTGTGTATATTTTTTGTATATTTGGAAATTAACCCCTTGTTGGTTGTATCATTTGCAAATATTTTCTTCCTATTTATAAGTTGTCTTTTCATTTTGTTTATGGCTTCCTTTGCTGTTTTAAAGCTTTTAAGTTTGATTAGGTCACATTTGTTTAATTTTGCTTTCATTTCTTTTCTTTGGAAGATTGATCTATGAAAATATTCTTATGTTTTATATCAGAGAATGTTTGCCTATGTCCTCTTCTAGAAGTTGGATGTCTTATATTTAGTTCATTAGTTTTTTAGATTTTCTAACAGCATGTTGTTGAGTATACATATAATCATTTTTTCTTGTTTTACTCTATGTGGTTGATTTCTAGTTTCAAACTGTAATGATCAGAAAAGATGCTTGAAGTAATTTCTATTACCTTAAATTTGTTGATGCTTTTTTTGTTTGTTCATTTCCTAGCATGTGGTCTATCTTAACGAATTTTCTATGTAAACTTGAAAAAAGTGCATATTCTGGGTTTTTTGGATGCAGTATCTTGTAGATATCAAGTAAGTCCAAACTGTTCTATTGTGTTATTTACAATCTCTGTTGCTTTATTGATTTTCTTTCTAGAAGAACTGTTTATTGATGTCAGTGGGGTATTAAAGTCTCCTGCTTCCTTTGTATTCCCATCAGTTTTTCCCTTTATGTCTCTTAGAATTGCTTTATGTTTTAGGAGTTCTTATATTGGGTGCATATATGTTAAGGAGTGTAATATTTTCTTTTTTGTATGAATACCTTTGTTATTATATAATGCCCATTCTTATTCCTGCAAGATTTCCAAGGGATGGAGGTAAATATGCAGGTATATTATCAAACAAGAATCAAAGTGGGGAAATGTGAGTCTTCACGGCAAAACCAAATAGATTCTTTTTCTATAATAATACAGGATGGAAGGCAACTAATATTTATTGAGTGCCTACCATTGGGCACTAAGCTAGCCACTTTCCTACATACTATATCTTCTCAAGAATCCTTTGAGGTAAGTATTTTTAGCTTCAATTTCAGGTGGAGATATATGAGTATTTTAAGTAAGCTAATAATAAGACATATCTTCAAACTGACTTTTAAACACTTGTTCAGTGCTTATTTATAGGTGAGACTGAATGCTGTATGGGGGAAAGAAAAGAACTGCTGGCAGCATGTACTTATTTATTTATGTAAACAGATATTGATTACCTACTAAGTACAGTTGCTGTCTTTATGTCAGTTCAGTTCAGTTCAGTCGCTCAGTCCTGTCCGACTCTTTGCGACCCTATGAATCAAAGCACGCCAGGCCTCTCTGTCCATCACCAACTCCCAGAGTTCACTCAAATTCATGTCCATAGAGTTGGTGATGCCATCCAGCCATCTCATTCTCTGTCGTCCCCTTCTCCTCCTGCCCACAATCCTTCCCAGTATTGGAGTCTTATCCAGTGAGTCAACTCGTCACATGAGGTGGCCAAAGTATTGCAGTTTCAGCTTTAGCATCAGTCCTTCCAATGAACACCCAGGACTGATCTCCTTTAGAATGGACTGGTTGGATCTCCTTGCAGTCCAAGGGACTCTCAAGAGTCTTCTCCAACACCACAGTTCAAAATCATCAATTCTTCGGTGATCAGCTTTCTTCACAGTCCAACTCTCACATCCATACATGAACACGGGAAAAACCATAGCCTTGACTAGACGGACCTTTGTTGGCAAAGTAATGTCTCTGCTTTTTAATATACTATCAAGGTTGCTCATAACTTTCCTTCCAAGGAGTAAGCTTTTTTAATTTCCTGGCTGCAATCAGCATCCGCAGTGATTTTGGAGCCCCCAAAAATAAAGTCTGACACCGTTTCCACTGTTTTCCCATCTATTTCCCATGAAGTGATGGGACCAGATGCCATGATCTTTGTTTTCTGAATGTTGAGCTTCAAGCCAACCTTTTCACTCTCCTCTTTCACTTTCATCAAGAGGCTTTTGAGTTCCTCTTCACTTTCTGCCATAAGGGTGGTGTCATCTGTATATCTGAGGTTATTGATATTTCTCAAATTCTGGAACTCAATTACAGTTAACACTTGAACAACATGGATTTGATTATGTGGGTACACTTATACTCTTTTTTTTTTCAAAACTGCATCATATAGAATTAAATGATCCATGCTTGTTTGATGTGGAACCAAGGAAATGTTCTATAGATGTGGAATCAAGGAAATGGTGGGCCAATAGTTATGTTATATGCTGATTTTTTTGTTTTTACTGTATTGAAGTTAAGCAACCCTACCTCCCACATATTACAAGGATCAACTGTACTTTCAGTGTTACAGGCACTTCAGATCTGATACCCAAACTATCAGAAATCCCTTCTCCCTTTATCATATTAACCTTTCCTTTGCAACCCACCACCACCTAAAGCTATTAAAGTATTGTTTCCAACCTCTCACATAATGCTCTCTCTGAGAAGAAAATTCAGACAACACAATTGTTTTTGCCTCATTATATTTGCCATATTTAGCCAATAACTAGTACAAACACCATTAATTCTCTTCATTTCACAGGTGAAAAAGCTGAGCCTCATAAGGTTAAATAACTTGTCCTTGTTACATAGCTAAATTTTTAAAGCTGAATTAACTGTCTTTGGAAAATAAATCCTGGGCTCTGTCCTGTACAGGAGAGTTGCTTTTCAATAGAAAGTGAAAGATGCCCCAGATATGCTTCTATTCTGTCTAATATGAATATTGTTACCCCTGCTTTCTTATTTCTCTTAGCATGAAATATCTTTTCCAACCCCCTCACTTTCAATTTATGTTGGCCTTTCACCTTAAAGTCCAACTTTTGTCAGTAGCATATTACAGGTTCTTTTTTTTTTTAAATTCAATCCAATCTGCCTTTATACATATTCCAATGTAGCATCTATTCCAGTGATATTTAAAGTAATTATTGATAAGTATATATTTATTGCCATTTTAAACGTTATTTTCCAATTGATTTTATAGTTCTTCTTTGATCTTTTCATTTTGTATTTCCATTGTGGTTTGATAGTTTTCTTTCACTTTATGCTTGATTTCCTTTCTTTTTGTTTTTTGTGAGTTTATTGTATGTTTTTGATTTATGGTTAACCTGGTTTCAAATATGCTGACCCATGACTGTATCTACTTGCTTTAATCTGATGGTCATAAGTTCAGACACATTCTAAAAGATCTGTAGTTTTTCTCCCCTCCTCCACATTTAGTGATTTTGATGTTTTATTTTACATCTCTGTGTTTATTCTTTTCCTATTAATTATAGTTATCATCGCTTTTACAAAATTTTTAATGTTTTTAATCTATGTACTGGGTTACACGATATATTCAATCCTTTTATATATTTGTCTTTCCTTTTGTGTTTTTCCCTTTTCTATAGATTCTTGTTTCTATTTAGAGAAAGCTTTTCAGTATTTCTTAGACTAGGCTTAGTATTAGTGTATTCTTTTAGTTTTTTCATGTCTGAGAAATTTTTTAAATCTCTTTTTGTGTCTAAATTATAATCTTACTGGGTAGATTGTCCTAGGTTGTAGGTTTTTCCCTTTCAGGACTTTGAATATATCATGTCACTCTCTTCTAGTCTGCAAAGTTTTTGCAGAGAAATCAGCTGATACCCTTATGGAGGGGGTTCCATTATGATTGACTCTTTGTATTTCTATTACTGTCTTTATAATTTTCTCTTTAAATTTACTATTTTAATTATAATATGTTTTGCTGTGGGTTTATTTGGATTCATTTTATTTGGGAACTTCTGTGCTTCCTGTTTCTGAATTCTGTTTTCTTCTTTGGGTTTGGGAGGTTTTTGGCCATAATTTCTTCAAATGCATTTTGATACCATTTTCTCTTTCTTTTCTAGCTGGGAACACTATTATATGTAGGTTGGCACAGTTTATATTATCCCATACAGCTCATATGTTGCTTTCATGTTTTTTTTTTGTTCATTTGTCTTTCTGTCTGCTGTTCTAATTGGGTGATTTCCATTATTCTGTCTTCTGGATCACTTATTCATTCTTCTGCATTGTTTTCTGCTCTTTATTGCTTTTTGTTGTTGTTTAGTTGCTAAGTCGTGTCTGACTCTTTTGCAACCCCATGGAGTGTGGCTTGCCAGTTTCCTTTGCCCATGGGATTTTCCAGGTAAGAATACTAGAGTGGTTTGCCATTTCATTCTCCAGGGGATCTTCCCAACCCAGGGATCAAAGCCACATCCCCTGCATTGGCAGGGGGATTCTTAACCACTGAGCCACCTAGGAAACCCCTTTATTGCTCTTAGTTTGCTTTTTATCTCAGCAATTGAGTTGTCTAATTTTGATTTATTTATTTATTTTTTAAATGTAATTAATTTATTTTTTATTGGAGGCAAATTATTTTACAATATTATATTGGTTGGTTTTGCCATACATTGATATGAATTTGCCCCGGGTTTACATAAGTTCCCCCTCCTGAACCCCCTTCCCACCTCCCTCCTCCCTTTATCCTCCCTCTGGGTCATCCCCGCATGCCAGCCCCGAGCATCCTATAACATGCATTGACCCTGAACTAGTGATTCATTTCACATATGACAACATACGTGATTTATTCCTCTTTATTGTTTCCACTTCTTTGTTACAGTGATATGCATTTCTATTGATTGTTGTTGTTCAGTTGCTCAGCCATGTCCATCTCTTTGTGACCCCATGGACTGCAGCACACCAGGCTTCCCTGTCCTTCACCATTTCCCATAGTTTGCTCAAACTCATTTCCATTGAGTCAGTGATGTCATCCAACCATCTCATCCTCTGTCATCCCCTTCTCCTTCTACCTTCAATCTTTCCCAGCATCAGGGTCTTTTTCAATGAGTCAGTTCTTCACTTCAGGTAGTCAAAGTATTGGAGTTTCAGCTTCAGCGTCAATCCTTCCAATGAATATTCAGGGTTGATTTCCTTTAGGATTGACTGGTTTCATCTCCTTTCAGTCCAAGGGACTCTCAAGTGTCTCCTCCAGTACCACAAATGTCCGTATAGTCAAAACATTTCTATTGGTAATCTGTCTTAATTCTTTTAGCATTTGGAAGAGAATATTTTATCCCATCATTCCCTCAATGATTTTTGGGGTCTTTCTGAACAATTGCCCACTCAAACTCTCAGTCGCCCAGACCCAGGGAAATTTCATGAATTTGTATCAATTTTAAAGCAAGCTTTGGCTAATTGCATAGGTTATTTGTTTCACATGTTATTATTAATGCATGTATAGGGATTAGTAAGAATATGAGTCCCACTTTTTTATTTGTTATGACTACTTTTTCCAGTCCTAATAACAGGATTCTTTTCCAGAACTATAAATCCTGATAGTCAGCAACAAATTACAAATAACCTTGAACTGAATTTGCTCAGATGGAACACAGGCCAGGAAAAACTGGGTCATCTCTTTATGAAAAGTGCCACTGAAATTATTTTTCACTTGCAAAACCCATTGGAAAGGAGCAGGGAAACATTATGAACTCAAACCAAGGTCAAATGACTATATCCCTAGCTCATTGAACATAAATTTAATCCCCAGCTGCCTGGGAAGTACTTACAAAGCCTTTCAGGTTAACCACTCAGAATCTGGGCTTTTGTTTTGAAAATGACCAGCATGCAGTACTATAAAGAACAGCTGATGTGAATGATTAAGAAGACAACATTTTAAGGATAGACTACATTCTACAAAACAGAAACTTTAAAATATGAAAGTTTTATGAAATAATAAAGAAACTTCCCTTATACTTAAGTATAGAAGTATCTGTAATTTTTCTAAATTGCTTTTGAGAAACTTAAATAACTTTTAAGTAGCTAGTAAGCTAATTCAGGACAATATACAGACATATTTGAAAAATCAGACTCTAAATCTGATTGTTTATTTCACCTGTAATAAACTTGCCTACATTCTATCTTTAGTGGGAAAGGACTTATTAACTGACTAAGAGATATAGTTTATAATATGTTTATCATAGATCTTCCATAGGTTTGTATACTTGTACTCAATTGCTATTCTGAGCTAAGAAAATATTTTATATTGGTAACATACAACTGTTTCCAGTGTCAGACTTTATTTTTTTGGGCTCCAAAATCACTGCAGATGCTGATTGCAGCCATGAAATTAAAAGACGCTTGCTCCTTGGCAGGAAAGTTATGACCAACCTTGATAGTATATTAAAAAGCAGAGACATTACTTTGCCGACCAAGGTCCGTCTAGTCAAGGCAATGGTTTTTCCCGTGGTCATGTATGGATGTGAGAGTTGGACTGTGAAGAAAGCTGATCGCCGAAGAATCGATGCTTTTGAACTGTGGTGTTGGAGAAGACTCTTGAGAGTCCCTTGGACTGCAAGGAGATCCAACCAGTCCATTCTAGAGGAGATCAATCCTGGGTGTTCATTGGAAGGACTGATGCTAAAGCTGAAACTCCAATACTTTGGCCACCTCATGCGACGAGTTGACTCACTGGAAAAGACTCTGATGCTGGGAAAGGTTGGGGGCGGGAGGAGAAGGGGACGACGGAGAATGAGATGGCTGGATGGCATCACCGACTCTGTGGACATGAGTTTGAGTGTACTCCGGGAGTTGGTGATGGACAGGGAGGCCTGGCGTGCTGTGATTCATGGGGTCGCGGAGAGTCGGACACGACTGAGCGACTGAACTGAACTGAACTGAACTGAACATACAACTAGATTTGCTGTGGTACATGGCAGTTATTTCCATATTCTTTGGTGCAGTGAAATGCTGCAGTTGAAACAGAAAACAATATAAAAAGTGGTAAAAATACACTAAAATTTCATTAGATTAGGCTTTGCTTATAAGTACTATTCGTAAAAATAATAGAGTTTTCCTCTACTTATTAGCTGGGGGGACAGAAAGAAGATCTTTTAATAGAGAGAAAGCACTATTGTATTCACCAAGGGAGAACAATTAATTTGTTAGGTAACTGTCGGTTAGAAAACTGGGATATAAAAGGCAATCCAAGAGGATATGGAAAAACTTATAGTAGAACTTTTTATATTTTTATTTTATCTCATTCTTTGAACAATGCTATTTTTCATATGTTGTATGAAAACCATGATATACTATATGGTAATGCATGTCTACAACTTTTACATAAATAAACATACATATATACATATATAAATATGTATGTATATTCATAAATATGTATTAGTATTTTATATATATACATAAAATTAAATATTAAGATACATGTTAAACATTTTCTAGAATTTTTATTTTAAAGACTCTATTAAAATATCTATGATATACAGAACTGTTTATATTTGTTCCACTATTTGGGGCTTTCCAGGTGGTGCTAGTTGTAAGGAATCCACCTGCAATGCCAGAGATCTGTATTCATTCCCTGAGTTGGGAAGATTCCCTGGAGGAGGGCATGGCAACCCACGACAGTACTCTTTCCTGGAGAATCTCCATGGACAGAGTCTGATGGGCTACAGTCCATAGGGTCTCAAAGAGTCGAACACGACTGAAGTGACTGAGTACACATGCACACATTAAACTGTTTGTGACAACATGGATGAATCTGGAGGACATAATGATAAATGAAATAATCCAGACAGAAAGACAATACTGAATGATCTCACTTATATGTGTTCATCTCTCCAACATTCTTCATTTAAAAAACTGCACATACTTCAAATCCCAGTTCAAATGTTCTTTTTTCATCACTCTTTACTCAACTCTACCCAGACAGAGTTAATTATTCCTTCCTCTGTTTTCTCACAATAATTTTCCCTGCCTCTTCTAGACCACATACTATGTTGGGCTGAATGGTCTAGTTGGGATGAATGAATCCAGATATAGAAAGCTGAAGAGAACACTGACCCCACAGAACCTTGACCTTTCCTTCATGCATGCATGCCTGCTAAGTCTTTTCAGTCATGTCCGATTCTTTGCAACCCTGTGGACTGTAGCCCACCAGGCTCTTCTCTCCATGGAGTTCTCCAGGCAAGACTATTGGAGTGGGTTTCCATGCTGTCCTCCAGGGGATCTTCCCAACCTGGGGGTTGAAACCCATGTCTCTTGGACCACCTACATTGGCAGGAAGGTTTTTACCACTAGCTCCACCTGGACATTTCCTTCATAGCCCTGGTATTAGGAGTGCTTCACTGCAAGACCTTGAGGGAGGGATCAGTAGCAATTATGCTCAACCAACAGGGACCTTGGTTTTTCCCACTTTGTAATGGCCCTACATTCTGGTTCATAATTATCCTAAGTATTTGAGGACTCTATATTGGTAAATTTACCTGCTGTTGTTCAGTCACTAAGTCATGTCCAAATCTTTGTGATCCCATGGATTGTAGCACAACAGGCTCCTCTGTCCTCCACTATCTCCTGGAGTTAGCTCAAATTCATGTCTATTGAGGTGGTGATGCAAATTAACTATCTCATTCTCTGCCACCCCTTTCTCCTTTTGCCTTCAAACTTTGTCAGCATCGGGATCTTGTCCAATGAGTTGGCTCTTTGCATCAAGTGGCCAAAGTATTCAGCTTCAGCAACAGTTTTTCCAATGAATATTCAGGGTTGATTTTCTTTAGGATTGACAGGTTTGATCTCCTTGCAATCTAAGGGACGCTCAAGAGTCTTCTCCAAGAGTGCAGTTTGAAAGCATCAATTCTAAGCTTCTCAGCCTTCTTGATCATTCAGCTCTCACATCCATATATCAGTTAAGTACTGTTCAGTTACTCAGTCGTGTCTGACTCTTTGAGACCCTATGAATTGCAGAAGGCCAGGCTTTCCTGTCCATCATCAACTCCTGAAGCTTGCTCAAACTCATGTCCATCGAGTTGGTGATGCCATCCAGCCAAATCATCTGTCATCCCCTTCTCCTCCTGCCTTTAATCTTACCTCATATCAAAGTCTTTTCCAAGGAGTCATTTTGTCAAATCAGGTGGCCAAAGAATTGGAGCTATAGCTTCAGCATCAGTCCTTCCAATAAATATTCAGGACTTATTTCCTTTAGGATTAACTAGTTGGATCTCCTTGCAGTCTAAGGGACTCTCAAGAGTCTTCTCCAGCACCACAGTTCAAAAGCATCAATTTTTTGGCCCTCAGTTTTCTTTATAGTCCAACTCTCATATCCAAACATGACTACTGGAAAAAAACATAGCTTTGACTAGATGGACCTTTGTCAGCAAAGTAATGTCTCTGCTTTTTAATATGCTGTCTAGGTTGGTTAGAGCTTTTCTTCCAAGGAGCAAGCATCTCTTAAATTCATGGCTGCAGTCACCATCTGCAGTGATTCTGCAGCCCAAGAAAATAAAGTTTGTCACTGTTTCCATTGTTTTCCTATCTATTTGCCATGAAGTGATGGGACTGGATGCCATGATCTAAGTTTTCAGAATGTTGAATTTTAAATCAGCTTTTTCATTCTCCTATTTTACTTTCATCAAGAGGCACTTTAGTTTCTCTTCACTTTCTGCCATAAAGATGGTGTCATCTGCATATCTGAGGTTATTTATATTTCTCCTGGCAATCTTGATTTCAGCTTGTGCTTTATCCAGTCTGGTATTTCATATGATGTACTCTGCATATTAGTTAAATTAGCAGGGTGACAATATATAGCCTTGACATACTCCTTTCCCAATTTGGAAACAGTCTGCTGTCCATGCCTAGTTCTAACTGTTGCTTCTTGACCTGCATACAGATTTCTCAGGAGGCAGATAAAGTGCTCTGGTATTCCCATCTCTTTAATAATTTTCCAGTGTGTTTTGATCCACACAGTCCAAAGCTTTAGCATAATCAATGAAGCAGAAATAAATGTTTTTCTGGAATTCTCTTGCTTTTTCCATGATCCAGCAGATGTTGGAAATTTGATCTCTGGTTCTTCTGCCTTTTTTAAATCCAGCTTGAACATCTGGAAGTTCTCAGTTCACATACTGTTAAAGCATGGCTTAGAGAATTTTGAGCATTACTTTGCTAGCGGGTGAGAAGAGTGCAATTGTGTGGTAGTTTGAACATTCTTTGGCATTGCCTTTATTTTGGATTGGAATGGAAACTGACCTTTTCTCATCCTGTGGCCACTGCTGGGTTTTCCAAATTTGCTGGCATGTTGAGTGCAGCACTTTAATAGCATCATCTTTTAGGATTTGAAATAATTCACCTAGAATTCCATTACCTCCACTAACTTTTTTCATAGTAATTTTTCCTAAGGCCACTTGACTTCACACTCCAGGATGTATGGCTCTAGGTAAATGATCACACCATCATGGTTTCTCGGTCATTAAGGTGTTTTTTTGTATAGTTCTTCTGTGTACTTTTGCGACCTTTTCTTAATATCTTCTGCTTCCGTTAGTTCCATACTGTTTCTGTCCTTTATTGTGCCCATCTTTGCATGAAATATTCCCTTGGTATCTCTAATTTTCTTGAAGAGATCTCTTGTCTTTCCCATTCTATTGTTTTCCTCTATTTATTTTCATTGTTTGCTTAGGAAGTCTTCTTTATCTCTCCTTGCTTTTCTTTGGAACACTGCATTCTGATGGAAATATTTTTACTTTTCTCCATGGCCTTTTGCTTCTCTTCCTTTCTCAGCTGTTTGTAAGGTGTCCTTAGACAATCATTTGGCTTTTTGCAAATTTATTTTTCTTGGATATGGTTTTGATCACAATGTTACAAACCTCTGTCCATATTTCTTTGTCACTCTATCAGATCTAAACACTTGAATCTATTTGTCCCCTCCACTGCATAATCGTAAGGGATTTGATTTAGTCATACCTGAATGGTCTAGTGGTTTTCCCTACTTTCTTAGTGTAAGTCTGAATTTGGCAATAAGGAGTTCATGATCTGAGCCACAGTCAACTCCCCATCTTGTTTTGCTAACTGTATAGAGCTTTTCCATCTTTGACTGCAAATAATATAATCAATCTGATTTTGGTGTTGACCATCTGGTGATGTCCACCTGTAGAATCATCCCTTATGCTTGTAGAAGTTGTCTTCTATGACCAGTACGTTCCCTTGGCAAAACTCTGTTAGCATTTGGCCTGCTTCATTCTGTACTCCAAGGCCGAAATTACCTGTTACTCTATGTATCTCTTGACTTCCTCCTTTTGCCTTCCAGTCCCCTATGATGGAAAGGACATTTCTTTTTTGGTGTTAGTTCTAGAAGGTCTTGTAGGTCTTCATAGAACCATTCAACGTCAGCTTCTTCAGCATTACTAGTCTGGGCATAGACTTGGATTACTGTGATATTGAATGGTTTACCTTGGAAATGAACAGAGATCATTCTATCGTTTTTGAGATTTCACCCAAGACTGCCTTTCAGACTATTTTGTTGACTATGAGGGCTACTGCATTTCTTCTAAGGGGTTCTTGCCCACAGTAGTAGATATAATGGTCATCTGAATTAAATTCACCCATTCAGATCCATTTTAGTTCACTGATTCCTAAACTGTCGATGTTCACTCTTGCCATCTCCTGTTTGACCACTTCCAATTTTCCTTGATTCATGGACATAACATTCCAGGTTCCTATGCAATAGTATTTTTTACAGCATTGGACTTTATTTCCATTACCAGTCCCATCTGCAACTTGGCATTGTTTTCACTTTGGCTCAACCTCTTCATTCTTCCTTGAGCTATTTCTCCAGTCTGCTCCAATAGCATTTTAGGCATCTACCATCCTGGTGAGCTCATCTTTCAGTGTCATATCTTTTTACCTTTTCATGTTCTTCATGGAATTCTCAAGGCGAGAATACTGAAGTGGTTTTCCTTCTCTTCTCCAGTGCAGTCATTTCTAGGCATGTGCTGAGCAACAATAATTTTGAGAAGCCTGATGTTCTTGTTTCCAGCTGAAGTTGAACAAGGAAACACTCTGCCTTTTTCATTCAGTTCCTATACTCTAAGTAAACTTGGCCTATATAGTGCCAAATTTTGCACATTTTTGTTCTTTTGTGGGCGATTTTGCTATCAACATTGTCCAAGTATAGTGCTGAAGTGTTGCTTATTGTTTCTCGTTGCAAAAAGGTTTTACTGTACCTTATGGAGAAAATATGTATGTCAGATGAGCTTTCTTCAGGCATGCTGTTGGCTGTGAGTGTAATATTGTTGAACAAACTATACATATTAAATAAGGCATCTTAAAAATATTAAGTAAGATTAGGTATTAATTGGGGGCTTAAAATGCTGTGACTAGAGGCTTGCATAAACCCAACCCTTTATTTCTTCTAGGATAAATGTTTTCGTATTCATTAATTTGGTGTTCACACTGACTTTATAGAATAGAATTACTGCAAGTATGACTATTGGCCGTCTTCTCTCTTATTGAAATATTTAGTAGACTTAATCCAGCCAGCTTGGCTTGACAGCGATTTCTAACATTAAAGGCACAGGTTGTGAATGTATTTCCTTGCAATTGTTTTTTAATAGCATGGTTTTCCAATAAACAATCATGCATTTTATTTTTTATTTGCTTTGCAATATTTATTGAGGTATAGATGATTTACAATATTAGTTTCAGGTGTACAGCATAGTGCTTCAAAATCTTTGTACATTCTACTGTATTTAAAGTTGGTATAAAATGTTGGCTATAATTCCTATGTTGTACAATATATCCTTGTAATTTATTTTATACATAGGTGTTTATAACTCTTAATTCCCTAGTTTGATCTTCTCCTCCCCACTTTCCTCTCTTTCCTGATAACCACTACTTTGTTCTCTGTATACACTAATCTATTTTTCTTGTATTCATTGCTTATTTTTATTTTTTAGGTTCCACATATAAGTGATAAAATACAGTATTGTCTTTCCATGTCTGACTTAGTTTAATAAGCATAATGCCATCTAGATCCATCCAAGTTCTTGAAATGACAGAATTTCATGCTTTTATGGCTAAGTGATATTTCCTTATCTATCTATCTATCTATATATCACATATTATTTATCCATTACTATGTTGATGGCAGATAAGTTGCTTACATGTCTTGTCTATTGTAAATAATGCCGCTATAAACATAGGTGTGCATTTCTCTTTTCAAATTGATGTTTTCATTTTCTTCATATATGTGCCCTGCAGTGTAATTGCTGGTAGTTCTATCTTCAGTTTTCTGAAGAACCTGCATCCTGTTTTCTATAGTGTCTGCACCAATTTACAGTCCAAATTAAAGGGCATTACAGTTTTATATTCTCATATTTTGCATAACCTCACCAACACTTGCTCTTTGTAGGCTTTTTTTTTTTTTTGGCCATACCACCTAGTTTGTGGGACCTTAGCTTGTGGACCAGGGGATAAACCTGGAACATGACAGTGAAAGCACTGAGTCCCATCCACTGGACTGCCATGGAATTCCCTGTAGACTTTTTGATGCTAGTCATTCTAATAGGTGTGAGGTGATATCTCATTGTAGTTTTGTGTTTATCTGATTAGTGATAAGATATTATTTAATGTGATAGTTGGTCATATGTGTATCTCCTCTGGAAAAACATCTGTTCTTCTGCCTATATTTATTTGGGTACTTTTATTATTGTTGAATTGTACAAGTTGCTACATTTGTCATATAATTTGCAAATATTTTTCCATTAAGTAGGTTATCATTTCATTTTGTCAAAGGTTTCCATTTCTGGGCAAAAGCATTTAAGCTTGAGTAGGAATCATTTGTTAATTTTTTCTATTGTTTCTTTGCCTCAGAAGACTGATCCAAAAAATAGTGTTCAGTTCAGTTCAGTTGAGTCGCTCAGATGTGTCCGACTCTTAGCAACCCCATGAACCACAGCACGCCAGGCCTCCCTGTCCATCACCAACTCCCGGAGTTCATTCAAACTCATGTCCATCGAGTCGGTGATGCCATCCAGCCATCTCATTCTCTGCCGTCCCCTTCTCCTCCCACCCCCAATCGCTCCAAGCATCAGAGTCTTTTCCAGTGAGTCAACTCGTCGCATGAGGTGGCCAAAGTATTGGAGTTTCAGCTTTAGCATCAGTCCTTCCAATGAACACCCAGGATTGATCTCCTCTAGAATGGACTGGTTGGATCTCCTTGCAGTCCAAGGGACTCTCAAGAGTCTTCTCCAACACCACAGTTCAAAAGCATCAATTCTTCGGCGATCAGCTTTCTTCACAGTCCAACTCTCACATCCATACATGACCACGGGAAAAACCATAGCCTTGACTAGATGGACCTTGGTTGGCAAAGTAATTTCTCTGCTTTTTAATATGCTATTTAGGCTGGTCATAACTTTCCTTCCAAGGAGTAAGCGTCTTTTAATTTCATGGCTGCAATCAGCATCCGCAGTGATTTTGGAGCACAAAAAAATAAAGTCTGACACTGTTTCCACTGTTTCCCCATCTATTTCCCATGAAGGGATGGGACCAGATGCCATGATCTTCGTTTTCTGAATGTTAAGCTTCAAGCCAACCTTTTCACTCTCCTCTTTCACTTTCATCAAGAGGCCTTTGAGTTCCTCTTCACTTTCTGCCACAAGGGTGGTGTCATCTGCATATCTGAGGTTATTGATATTTCCCCCAGCAATCTTGTTTCCAGCTTTTGCTTCTTCCAGCCCAGCGTTTCTCATGACGTACTCTGCATATAAGTTAAATAAGCAGGGTGGCAATATACAACCTTGACGTAGTCCTTTTCCTATTTGGAACCAGTCTGTTGTTCCATGTACAGTTCTAACTGTAGCTTCCTGACCTGCGTACAGGTTTCTCAAGAGGCAGGTCAGGTGGTCTGGGATTCCCATCTCTTTCAGAATTTTCCACAGTTTATTGTGATCCACACAGTCAAAGGCCTTGGCATAGTCAATGAAGCAGAAATAGATGTTTTTCTGAAACTCTCTTGCTTTCTCCATAATCCAGCGGATGTTGGCAATTTGATCTCTGGTGCCTCTGCCTTTTCTAAAACCTGCTTGAACATCTGGAAGTTCACAATTCACATATTGCTGAAGCCTAGCATGGAGAATTTTGAGCATGACTTTACTAGCGTGTGAGATGAGTGCAATTGTGCGGTAGTTTGAGCATTCTTTGGCATTCCCTTTCTTTGGGATTGGAATGAAGATTGAGCTTTTCCAGTCCTGTGGCCATTTCTGAGTTTTTCAAATCTGCTGGCATATTGAGTGCAGCACTTTCACAGCATCATCTTTTAGGATTTGAAATAGCTCAATTGGAATTCCATCACCTCCACTAGCTTTGTTTGTAGTGATGCTCTCTAAGGCCCACTTGACTTCACTTTCCAAGATGTCTGGGTCCAGGTGAGTGATCACGCCATCGTGATTATCTTCATCGTGAAGGTCTTTTTTGTACAGTTCTTCTGTGTATTCTTGCCACCTCTTCTTAATATCTTCTGCTTCTGTTAGGTCCATACCATTTCTGTCCTTTATCGAGCCCATCTTTGCATGAAATGTTCCCTTGATATCTCTAATTTTCTTGAAAAGATCTCTTGTTTTTCTTATTCTGTTGTTTTCCTCTATTTCTTTGCATTGATCGCTGAGGAAGGCTTTCTTATCTCTCCTTGCTATTCTTTGGAACTCTGCATTCAGATGCTTATATCTTTCCTTTCCTCCTTTACTTTTCACTTCTCTTCTTTTCACAGCTATTTGTAAGTCGTCCTCAGACAGCCATTTTGCTTTTTTGCATTTCTTTTCCATGGGGATGGTCTTGGTTCCTGTCTCCTGTACAATGTCACGAACCTCCGTCCAGAGTTCATCAGGCACTCTATCAGATCTAGACCCTTAAATCTATTTCTTACTTCCACTGTATAATCATAAGGGATTTGATTTAGGTCATATCTGAATGGTCTAGTGGTTTTCTAATGGTCTAGTACTTTCTTCAATTTCAGTCTTCAATTTCTTCAAAATTCAGTAATGCTGAGGAAGCCGAAGTTGAACAGTTCTATGAAGACCTACAAGACCTTTTAGAACTAACACCCAAAAAAGATGTCCTTTTCATTATAGGGGGCTGGAATGCAAAAGTAGGAAGTCAAGAAACACCTGGAGTAACAGGCAAATTTGGCCTTGGAGCATGAAATGAAGCAGGGCAAAGGCTAATAGAGTTTTGCCGAGAGAATGCACTGGTCATAGCAAACACCCTCTTCCAATAACACAAGAGAAGACTCTACACATGGACATCACCAGACGGTCAATACCGAAATCAGATTGATTATATTCTTTGCAGCCAAAGATGGAGAAGCTCTATACAGTTAGCAAAAACAAGACCAGGAGCTGACTGTGGCTCAGATCATGAACTCCTTATTGCCAAATTCAGACTGAAAAGAAATAGTGTTACAATTTATATTAAAGAGTGTTCTGCCTAAGTTCTCTTCACAGAGAACCAGTGTTACATTTAGGTCTTTAAAAAATTTGAGTTTACTTTTCAATGTGATATAAGGAAACATTCTAATCTCACTCTTTTACATGCAGCTGTCCTGTTTCCTCAGCACCATATATTGAAAAAATTGTCTTTTCTCCATTGTATATTCTTGCCTCCTTTATCATTGATGAATTGGCCATAAGTGTGTGGGTTTATTTTTTGACTCTCTATTCTCTTCCTTTGATCTATTTGTCTGTTTTTTTTTGCCAGTACCATACTATTTTGGCTTCTCCCAAGAGTAGTTCAGCTGGTAAAGAATCCGCCTGCAATGCAGGAGACCCCAGTTCAATTCCTGGATTGGGAAGTTCCCCTGGAGAAGGGATAGGCTACCCACTCCAGTATTCTTGGGCTTCCCTTGTGGCTCAGCTGGTAAAGAATCTGCCTGCAATGTGGGAAACCTGGATTTGATCCTTAGGTTGGGAAGATACCTTGGAGGAGGGCATGGCAACTCACTCCAGTATTCTTGCTTGGAGAATCCCCCAAAACAGAGGAGCCTGGCCATCTATAGTCCATGGAATCACAAAGAGTCAGACATGACCGAGTGACTAAGTACAGCACATACTATTTTAACTACTGTAGCTTTGTAATGCAGTCTGAAGTAAAGGAGCATGCTACCTCCATCATTTTTTCTTTTTCCTCAAAATGGTTTTGGTTATTTGGGACCTCTTGTGGTTCTATAAATTTTAAAATTATTTGTTCTAGTTCTGTGAAAAATGTCATGGACATTTTATTAGGGATTTCATTAAATTTGTAGACTATTATGGGTAGCATGGACATTTAACGAATAATGTCTTCCAATACATGAACATGGAATATCTTTACATTTAATTCTATCATCTTCAATGTCCTTTATCAGTGTTTTTAGATTATAGGTGGATCTTTAATCTCCTTGGTTAACTTTATTACCATTGCTTTTAATCTTTTTAATACAACTGTAAATGACGTGACTTTCTTGAATTTTCTTTCATTATTAGTTTATAGAAGTGCAACACATTTCTGTATATTAATGTTGTATCCTGCAAATTTACTGAAAAAATTTGTTACTTTGTTTTTTTTTTTTTTTTTTGTGGAGACTTTAACGTTTTATATATATATATAAGTATATGCTATCTGCAAAGAGTGACAGTTTCACTTTTCCCTTCCAGTTTGGAGGTTTTTTATCTCTTCTTCTTTTCTGATTGTTGTGACTAGGAATTCCTATACTGTATTAAATAAAAGTGCTGACAATGGGCATCCTTGACTTTTTACAATTTTAGAGGAAAAGTTTTCAGCTTTTTATTATTTAGTATGAAGTTAGCTGTGTTCAGTTCAATTCAGTCTCTCAGTCGTGTCCGACTCTTTGTGACCCCTTGGACTGCAGCACACCAGGCCTCCCTGTCCATCAACAACTCCTGGAGTTTAGTCAAACTCATGTCCATTGAGTTGGTGATGCCATCCAACCATCTCATGCTCTGTTGTCCCATTCTCCTCCTGCCTTCAATCTTTCCCAGCATCGGGGTCTTTTCCAATGAGTCAGTTCTTCGCATCAGGTAGCCAAAGTATTGGAGTTTCAGCTTCAGCATCAATCCTTCCAATGAATATTAAGGACTTGTTTCCTTTAGAATGGCCTGGTTGGATCTCCTTGCAGTCCAAGGACTCTCAAGAGTCTTTTCCAACACCACAGTTTGAAAGCACAGCACTCTGCATATAAGTTAAACAAGCAGGTTGACAATATACAACCTTGAAGTAATCCTTTCCAAATTTTAAATCCATCTGTTGTTCCATGTCCAGTAGTAACTGTTGCTTCTTGTCTTGAATATAGGTTTCTCAGCAGTCAGGTAAGGTGGTTGGGTATTCCCATCTCTTTAAGGATTTTCCACAGTTTGCTGTGCTTCATACAGTCTAAGGCTTTAGTGTAGTCAATGAAATAGAAGTTTTTATGGAGTTACCTTGCTTTTGCTATGATCCAGCAGATGTTGTCAATTTGCTCTCTGGTTGCTCTGCCTTTTATCAATCCAGCTTGTATATCTGGAAGTTCTTGGTTCACATACTGTTGAAGCCTAGCTTGAAGGATTTTGAGCATAATTCTGCTAGCATGTGAAGTGAGTGCAGTTGTGTGGTAACTGGAACATACTTGGCATTGCCTTTCTTTGGGATTGGAATGAAAATTGATCTTTTCCAGTCCTGTGGCCACTGCTGAGTTTTCCAAATTTGCTGGCATATTGAGTGAAGCACTTTCACAGGATCATCTTTTAGGATTTCAAATAGCTCAACTGGAATTCCATCACCTCCACTAGCTGTTTTCATAGTAATTCTTCTTAAGGCCCACTTGACTTCACACTCCAGGAAGTCTGGCTCTGGGTGAGTGACCACACCACCGTCATTATCCAGGTCATTAAGATATTATCTGTACCGTTCTTCTTAACGGTAATCTTGCCACTACTTAATCTCTTCTGCTTCTGTTAGGTTCTTGCTGTTTCTGTCCTTTATTGTGCCCATCTTTGCATGAAATTTTCCCTTTGTGTCTCTAATTTTCTTGAAAAGACCTCTAGTCTTACCCATTTTATTGTTTTCCTCTATTTCTTTGCATTGGTCACTTAAGAAGGCTTTCTTATCTCTCCTTGCAATTCTGTTGATCTCTGCATTCCGTTGGGTGTATCTTTCCCTTTCTCCTTTGCCTTTCATTTCTCTTCTTTTCTAAACTATTTGGTAAGCTTCCTCAGACAATCATTTTGCTTTTTTGAATTTCTTTTTTCTTGGGGACAGTTTTGGCCATAACCTCCAATACAATGTTATGAATTTCAGTCCAAAGTTCTTCAGGGTTTCTGTCTACCCGATCTAATCCCTTAGACTATTTGTCACTTCCACTGGATGATCATAAGGGACATGATTTAGGTCATACCTGAAAGGTTTAGTGGTTTTCTATATTTTCTTCAATTTGAGCCTGAATTTTGCAGTAAGGAACTGATGATCTGAGTCACAGGCAAATTCAGATCTTGCTTTTGCTGACTGTATAGAATTTCTCCATCTTTGGTTGCAAAGAATATAATCAATCTGAATTCAGTGTTGATCATCTGGTGGTGTCCATGTGTAGAGTCTTCTCTTGTGTTGTTGGAAGAGGGTGTTTGCTATGACCAGTGTATTCCCTTGGCAAAACTGTGTTAGCCTTTGTCCTGCTTCATTCCGTACTCCGAGGCCAAACTTGCCTGTTACTCCAGGTGTTTCTTGACTTCCTACTTTTGCATTCCAGTCCCCTATAATGAAAAGGACATCTTTTTTGGGTGCTAGTTCTAAAAGGTCTTGTAGGTCTTCATAGATCCGTTCAACTTTAGCTTCTTCAGCCTTATTGGTTGGGACATAGGCTTGGATTACCATGATACTAAATGGTTTGCCTTGGAAACGAACAGAGATCATTCTGTCGTTTTTGAGATTGCATCCAAGGACTGCATTTCGGACTGTTTTTTTGACCATGATGGCTACTCTATTTATTCTAAGTAAATAATGCAAAGTAAAGTAATTCTTCTAAGTAAGGTAATGCTCAAAATTCTCCAAGCCAGGCTTCAGCAATGTATGAATTGTGAACTTCCACATGTTCAAGTTGGTTTTAGAAAAGGCAGAGGAACCAGAGATCAAATTGCCAACATCTGCTGAATCATAGAAAAAGCAAGAGAGTTCCAGAAAAACATCTATTTCTGCTTTATTGATAGGTCAAAGCCTTTGACTGTGCTGATCACAATAAACTGTGGAAAATTCTGGAAGAGATGGGAATACCAGACCACCTGACCTGCCTCTTGAGAAACCTATATGCAGGTCAGGAAGCAACAGTTAGAACTGGACATGGAGCAACAGATTGGCTCCAAATAGGAAAAGGAGTACGTCAAGGCTGTATATTGTCACCCTGCTTATTTGACTTATATGCAGAGTACATAATATGGAATGCCAGGCCGGATGAAGCACAAGCTGGAATCAAGATTGCCGGGAGAAATATCAATAACCTCAGATATGCAGAAGACACCACCCTTATGGCAGAAAGTGAAGAGGAACTAAAAAGCCTCTTGATGAAAGTGAAAGAGGAGCGTGAAAAGGTTGACTTAAAGCTTAACATTCTGAAAAGTAAGATCATGGCATCTGGTCCCATCACTTCATGGGAAATAGATGGGGAAACAGTGGAAACAGTGGCTGACTATTTTGGGGGGCTCCAAAATCACTGCGGATGGTGATTGCAACCATGAAATTAAAAGACGCTTACTCCTTGGAAGGAAAGTTATGACCAATCTAGATAGCATATTAAAAGGCAGAGACATTACTTTGCCTACAAAGGTCCATCTAGTCAAGGCTATTGTTTTTCTCGTGGTCATGTATGGATGTGAGAGTTGGACTGTGAAGAAAGCTGATCACCGAAGAATTGCTTTTGAACTGTGGTGTTGGAGAAGACTCTTGAGAGTCTCTTGGACTGCAAGGAGATCCAACCAGTCCATCCTAAAGGAGATCAGTCCTGGGTGTTCTTTGGAAGGACTGATGTTGAAGCTGAAACTCCAATACTTTGGCCAACTCTTCGGATG
Organism: Moschus berezovskii; assembly: GCF_049115385.1. Taxonomy (NCBI): domain Eukaryota; kingdom Metazoa; phylum Chordata; class Mammalia; order Artiodactyla; family Moschidae; genus Moschus; species Moschus berezovskii. The sequence goes on along the minus strand of NC_142488.1, from coordinate 46,771,681 downwards.
CGAATAGTTGACTCATTTGAAAAGACCCTGATGCTGGGAAAGGTTGAAGGCAAGGAGGAGAAGGGGACGACAGAGGATGAGATGGCTGGATGGTATCACCGACTTGATAACGTGAGTTTGGGTAAACTCTGGGAGTTGGTGATGGACAGGGCGGCCTGGCCTGCTGCAATTCATGGGGTTGCAAAGAGTCGGACACGACTGAATGACTGAACTGACTAACTGACTTAACTGAATAAATGAGAAAATAATTTTAAAGAAACAAATGAAGTTTCTATTTCCACTAGTTTTGTGGGGTTTCTTCAATTACGTTCTGCTGGTCTTTAAGCTGAATGCTATGGGGTTTTGTCTACTTATTGCAAGACTGCCAGGCTGGGGAGCTTGACATGGGTCTCAGAACACTCATTCCTATAGCATAACCCCTGATCTATCATTATATTCCAGATTGTGGATTGCCCACCTCACAGGTATGGGATTTTTTACATTGAAAGTCCACCCCACCCCCCCACTTGTGGGTTCTTTATTCATGTCTTTTGTTGTAGAAGCTCTTTTTTGGAAAGTTCCAATTTTTTTTTTTTCCCCATCAGTTTTTCTGTAGGTATTTGTGATTTTGTTGGGTTCTTCAGAAGTGAGTTCAGAGTGTTTCTACTCTGCCATCTTCCAAATTTCTGAAATAATTATTTTGCATTAATTTATAGGTAACTCACAGATCTGTATTTCTTTTCTGTTAGTGACTGGAAAATTATTGTTTTCCAGTGGTGTAATAATGTTTCCTTGCACTTTTAAATTTCTGAAGGCTTTGCCTTGGTAACCGCTCATCTGAGGGAGCAGTCATCTCTTCCAGCCATTTTGGAAAATCCTCTGTGGAGGAAGACTTTCACTTGAGGCTGGCTGTGAAGTCACTGGTTATGTAAACTGCAGTGTTTTGGGTACAGAAGCATAGTCTCTGTGTAGCTCCATCACCTGAGGTGAACATTGACAAAAACTGTGGGAGTCTTCCATAGCCCAGACTGTGGAAGCCCTGAAGTGATAGTGGCAAGTGAGCTATCAGGGTCCTCAGACACAAAGTCTGGTTGATTTCTGTGTTTGCCCATAGGAGTAAGTTTAAGCCAATGGGGAATGGGGAATCTTCTTTGTGCCAGGTCTGATGAGTTGGCACTCAGAGGATTGCAATGAGAGTTCTAAGATTGGGGCATACAGAACTTCCATAGTGCCTATGTCCTGGGGCACAAGTACATTTTCTGTGGCAATGGTGCTGATGTCTGAGGTCAGCATGTATGAAGATCACTTGTGGAAGTACAATCTGCATCTTAGGTCTTGCTACAGTGACTTGCACCAAGTTTGGAACAGAGCAGGGTGTGGACTCTGAGATGACAGGAGAAAGTTATGGCTTGGGCCCAAGGGGCAGGGTGCAGTAGCAGCATGGCCTGGGAACAGTGGGTTAAAATTAAAACTCTGCCCCAAGGATGCAGTTGCAGAACAAGAACAACTTGCTCCTATATATAGCCCACTAAATCTGCATGTTGGCACCCAAAGGCATGATACAGTGTTCCAGTAGCTCTTTTCCAGTAAAAGCAGTTCGAAGTCACGATCGTGAAGTGAGGGTTGGACCTAGAGCAGCAGATGTACATCCCCAGTCAAGACAGATAAAATCTGCAACCTGAGCGCCTGCGAATAGCTCTCACCACAGTAACAACATCAGCCTCAGGAAGGAGATGAAACAGTGGGAACTCCGGGGAGTTCCATCAGCTGGGATCAGCATTGGTAATAACTGTGGCAGTCCTCAGTATCAAAGGCTGAAAACATCAATAGTGGTGAGGCTTCTGGGGTTCCCTTGCTCTCTTTTTTCCCATGGAATATCTCCAAAGGGATCTTTCCTGGCACCAAATTGCTCTTTCCTGGGGATAATGCAAATAAAATGCTTCATATCCTTTTCTATGTGACTGTCCTGTTTTTGAGCTCAGCAGAGTTTTTGTTGATTCTTCATTAAAACCCAGAGTTTCCCCACAGGTATTTTAATCAATTTATAGTTTTTATTGTTTGTATTGTTTTGTTGTTTTTGAGAAGTCGAGTGTTCGGAATTCCTAGCCTCCCATCTTACTAATGTCACTGTAGGAGAATTTTTAACCAAGAAAAATTATCTGAATTTCAATAAGAGAACTCTGTGGCCTTTGGACTTACCCTGGGCTTATCCCCTGTAACCTAGCTTGGTGTCAGCTTTGAAGAAAACAAAACCCTATTTTCCTGTTATATATTCCTAGAATTGGGGGGTGGGGTGGCAGTGCTAGAAAGAAGCCTATTCTCAAAGAATTGTGGTTGTTATTTTTGACCCATCTTTTATTCTTGCCTGGAAATTCCTACGGACAGAGGAGCGTGGAAAGCTGCAGTCCATAGAGTCACACAGAGTCTACCATGACTGAAGTGACTTAGCATGCATGAAAAACTTCTTGAAACCCAGCTCAAAGGGCTTGCCTTCATTTTGTGTAACTTGGAACCCTACCAAGGCTTAGACAGACACCATCAAACATATCAACAGGGGCTAATTATCTAAATATTTAAAAACAAATGTATTAGCTGCTGCATCATGGAAAAAGTATAAAAGCTGAGGCAAACAATATGAAAACAAAAATTCTTTAAAGGGTGGGGGATGAAACAATTCAAGGAAAAAGGCATTAAAAGCTCCAATATGTTAATGGGGAATATAGAAGACCACACATTGGAGAAGGAAATGGCAACCCATTCCAGTGTTCTTGTCCGGAGAATCCCAGGGACGGGGGAACCTGGTGGGCTTCCGTCTATGGGGTCACACAGAGTCGGACACGACTGAAGTGACTTAGCAGCAGAAGACCACAAGAGTATCCTAAGCCAGGTGCCTGCCTAGAAAAGTCCTACAAAGACCCTAAGTTCTTACCAATAGCTGACATTCATTCTCCTAAGTAGCAGGAAGTGAATGCTATGGAACAGATATAAACTGCTTCACTGAGTATTAAAGATGTGTTTCAACAGGCACAAAGAGCCAACTTGCAAATACTGGGGAATTTATTTCTATATTTTTGGCTTCAGGCACTTAAGGAAATCGGTGCTGAATCACTAGCTGATATTTAAGCTCAGGAAACATAAACTTCAGTGTCCACAAATGATAGCGTTTGCAAAAATACTTTAGAAAATTTACCAAAGAACAACTACTGGAACATACATTTAACAACACATTGTGGGGAGAAGGCAAACTGTAATTGAGAGTTACCATATTATAATATCAAAATACTTAGCTTGCAACAAAAAATTACAAAACATACAAAAAAATGTGTGACAAATATATGAAAAAAAGTAAATTAATAGAAACTATTCCTGAGAAAGTTCAAACATTGGACTTGCTAAAGAAAAACTTTAATCAACTACTAAATATGCACAAAGAACTAAAGAAAATCATGTACAAAAACTAAAATAAACTACAAACTGTTATCTCATTAAATAGAATATATAAATAAAAGTAGTAATTGTTAAAAGAAACCAGAAACCCAATTCATGTTGATGTTATGGCAAAGTTCAGTCCAGTTCAGTCACTCAGTCGTGTCCGAATCTCCGCGACTCCATGAATCACAGCACGCCAGGCCTCCCTATCCATCACCAACTCCCGGAGTACACTCAAACTCATGTCCACAGAGTCGGTGATGCCATCCAGCCATCTCATTCTCTGTCTTCCCCTTCTCCTCCCGCCCCCAACATTTCCCAGCATCAGAGTCTTTTCCAGTGAGTCAACTCGTCGCATGAGGTGGCCAAAGTATTGCAGTTTCAGCTTTAGCATCAGTCCTTCCAATGAACACCCTGGATTGATCTCCTTTAGAATGGACTGGTTGGATCTCCTTGCAGTATAAGGGACTCTCAAGAGTCTTCTCCAACACCACAGTTCAAAAGCATCGATTCTTCGGTGATCAGCTTTCTTCACAGTCCAACTCTCACATCCATACATGACCACAGGAAAAACCATTGCCTTGACTAGACGGACTTTGGTTGGCAAAGTAATGTCTCTGCTTTTTAATATACTATCAAGGTTGCTCATAACTTTCCTTCCAAGGAGCAAGCGTCTTTTAATTTCATGGCTGCAATCAGCGTCTGCAGTGATTTTGGAGCCCAAAAAAATAAAGTCTGACACTGTTTCCACTGTTTTTCCATCTATTTCCCATGAAGTGATGGGACCAGATGCCATGATCTTTGTTTTCTGAATGTTGAGCTTCAAGCCAACCTTTTCACTCTCCTCTTTCACTTTCATCAAGAGGCTTTTGAGCTCCTTTTCACTTTCTGCCATAAGGGTGGTGTCATCTGCATATCTGAGGTTATTGATATTTCTCCTGGCAATCTTGATTCCTGCCTGTGCTTCTTCCAGCCCAGCATTCCTCATGATGTACTCTGCATATAAGTTAAATAAGCAAGGTGACAATATACAACCTTGATGCACTCCTTTTCCTATTTGGAACCAGTCTGTTGTTCCATGTACAGTTCTGACTGTTGCTTCCTGACCTGCATACAGGTTTCTCAAGAGGCAGGTCAGGTGGTCTGGGATTCCCATCTCTTTCAGAATGCTCCACAGTTGATTGTGATCCACACAGTCAAAGGCTTTGGCATAGTCAATGAAGCAGAAATAGATGTTTTTCTGGAACTCTCTTGCTTTCTCCATGATCCAGCGAATGTTTGCAATTTGATCTCTGGTGCCTCTGCCTTTTCTAAAACCTGCTTGAACATCTGGGAGTTCACGGTTCACATATTGCTGAAGCCTGGCTTGGAGAATTTTGAGCATGACTTTACTAGCGTGTGAGATGAGTGCAATTGTGCGGTAGTTTGAGCATTCTTTGGCATTGCCTTTCTTTGGGATTGGAATGAAGACTGACCTCTTCCAGTCCTGTGGCCACTGCTGAGTTTTCCAAATCTGCTGGCATATTGAGTGCAGCACTTTCACAGCATCATCTTTCAAGACTTGAAATAGCTCAACTGGAATTCCATCACCTCCACTAGCTTTGTTAGTAGTGATGCTTTCTAAGGCCCACTTGACTTCATATTCCAAGATGTCTGGCTCTAGGTCAGTGATCATGTTATCGTGACTATCTTGGTCGTGAAGATCTTTTTTGTACAGTTCTTCTGTGTATTCTTGCCACCTCTTCTTAATATCTTCTGCTTCTGTTAGGTCCATACCATTTCTGTCCTTTATCGAGCCCATCTTTGCATGAAATGTTCCCTTGGAATCTCTAACTTTCTTGAAGAGGTCTCTTGTTTTTCCTATTCTGTTGTTTTCCTCTATTTCTTTGCATTGATCACTGAGGAAAGCTTTCTTATCTCTCCTTGCTATTCTTTGGAACTCTGCATTCAGATGCTTATATCTTTCCTTTTCTTCTTTGCTTTTGACCTCTCTTCTTTTCACAGCTATTTGTAAGGCCTCCTCAGACAGCCATTTCGCTCTTTTGCATTTCTTTTCCATGGGGATGGTCTTGGTCCCTGTCTCTTGTACAATGTCACGAACCTCCGTCCAGAGTTCATCAGGCACTCTATCAATCAGATTTAGTCCCTTAAATCTATTTCTCACTTCCACTGTATAATCATAAGGGATTTGATTGAGGTCATATCTGAATGGTCTAGTGGTTTTCCCTACTTTCTTCAATTTAAGTCAAAAGCCATCACAATAATGTAAAGTAATTATCCTCTATAAATAAATACATTTCAAAAATAAAATAAAAAAAGAAACCAGAAACCAACAAAAACTTTGTAAAGCAATTATCTTCCCATTAAAAATAAATTAAAAAAAAATAAAAGAGATCTTTTATTTTTTTAATTTTGTTTGTTTGTTTTTAGATTTTTAATTTTCAAATTTTTTTTTATTAGCAAACTGAAAAGCACAAAGAAATTATTGAGCTTAAGGTTCATAACTGTAATATAAAAATCAGTAGAGGGGTTCCATAGAATATTTGAGCTTGGCAACAAACAGGGCAGAGAGAGCATTTATGCTGTCACTTCAGTTTTGTCTGACTGACTCTTTGAAGCCCCATGGACCATAGTCTTCCAGACTCTTCTGTCCATGGGATTTTCCCAGCAAGAGTACGGAGTGAGTTGCTATGCCCTCCTCCAGGGATCTTCCTGACCTAGGGATTTAATTCACATCTCCCACTCTTCAGGAGGAATCTTTACAGCTGAGCCATTGGCTAAGACCCAGTTGCCACCTTGCAGCACTCCTCAATCAGAGATAGGGGAACACCACAGCCTGGATCAATTCATGCTACAGACTGGCACAGGATCTAGGGCCACTGGGTCATGGGAAATTACTTGATCTAGTGATATGGAGAGAATTAGCAGTCCTGGGGAGTGGTCCAGATAAGGCAGGGGGGACAACTGTCAGCACATTTGAAGACAGTGCCACAGAAGAAACACAGATCTCTGACCTCAGCAAAGCTGCTCAAGCCCCATAACCAACATGCTATGATTTACACACCCTACTGAGTAAATACTTTAGTGCCATCCACATGACACCACAGCTTGCTGCTTAATCTGGGGCATACAGATTCTGAGAGAAGACTTGATCTATGGAAACTCAGGAATCTGGGAATCCTGGACTGTGGTCCAGCAGTCAATGTTGGCACTAGCTCAATAAGCACCATAGAAGCAGCCCAGATCTCATACAGCAGTGAAACCTGAGTCAACTGGCAGAGGCTCAATCCTTGTTACCACAATACCCTGAATACCCACCTAGCAAACTCTCTAGTTGTACCAACTGCCTGCCACAATGTTATTCCAGATCTGGGATAACCATAATAGGAGGAGGGACACAGCCTTTGGCTACACTTGAGTGAAGACACGGAGACCTACAGAGGCAAAGCATCAGACCTCTGTGAAGCCACAAATGTCACTTATATCACACTTCCCTCTTTAGGGCAGAACATGCATGCAGAGGAAACAGAGCCTCCTAAAGCATGACACTTGGGGTTTCTTCTACAACAAGTAGGGAGGAGGCCCCACGCCTGAGGGAGTGGCAGCAGTCATGGAGCAAAGGGGAAGTTCTGCCTCACATTCCACACAGACTTTAGATCCTTCAACAACAAACATATTCCCTATCAAGGTATACTGGTCAGCACATTTTGAGGAAAGATATGACTGGAATCCACATTAAAATCAGTCTTCAAACAAAGATACTGGACACATGTAGTCTAGATAAGGACATTCCCACTTAAAAACATGCCTTGAAGACCACAATAGATAACAGTTTCATCTAAATTCATTGAGACAGGGAAAGTTGAGTAAAATGAAAATGCAGGGGAATGAATCCCAATTAAAAAAGCAAGAGAAAAATCCGAAAGAATAAATTATGAAACAGACATCATCAGTCTATGACACATTGAGTTCCAAACATAGGCAATAAAAATGTTAAATGAATTAAAGAAAATTACCAATATAAACACAGATCATTGTAACAAGACACTCTTAACTATGAAGACAACTGAATCAAAAATAAATAATTCAGTTTCTGAGATAAAAAGTAATCTAGAAGCAATGAAGAACTGACCAAAAGACACAGAGGAATGAATAAGTGATCAGAAAGAAAATTGAAAATCCACAATCAAAACAGCAGACAGAAAAACAAATGAAAAATGTGAAAGCAATTTACAAAATCTATGGGATAATATAAAATGCTGTGAAGGAGAAGAGAGAGAGAAGGGAATTAAAAACATATTTGAAGAAATCATGGCTGAAAACTTCAGAAACCAAAGTCCTGAGGTAATAGATATCCAGGGTTAGGAAGCACGTTCCGTTCCGTTCCGTCGCTCAGTCGTGTCCGACTCTATGCGACCCTGTGGACTGTAGCCTACCAGGCTTCTCCGTCCATGGGATTCTCCACGCAAGAATACTGGAGTGGGTTACCGTTTCCTTCTCCAGGGGATCTTTCCGACCCAGGGATCGAACCCAGCTCTCCCGCATTGGAAGCACAGAAGGTCTCAAATGAAATTAACACAAACAGATCCACAAAAAGGCATAGTATACTTAACATGGCAAAAAGTTGATGGTAAAGAGAATATTCTAAATGCAGCAAGAGAAATACAGAATCATATGCAAGGGGACCTCTATAAGACTCTCAGCTGACTTCTCTAAAGAAACTTTGCAGGGCAAAAGGGTGTATCATGATATATTCAAAATCCCGAAAGGGGAAACCCTACAACCTAGGATAGTTTATCTAGCAAAATGATCATTTAGGAGAGACAGACAATTTATCAGGCATGCAAAAACTGAATAGATCCATCAGTAATAAACCTTCCCTAAAAGAAATGTTGACGGGTTTTCTCTAAATTGAAAATTAGCTAGAATCTATAGAAATGGACGGAGAAGGCAATGGCAAGCCACTCCAGTACTCTTGCCTGGAAAATCCCATGGATGGAGGAGCCTGGTAGGCTGCAGTCCGTGGGGTCGCTAAGGGTCAGACACGACTGAGCGACTTCACTTTCACTTTTCACTTTCACACATTGGAGAAGGAAATGGCAACCCACTCCAGTGTTCTTGCCTGGAGAATCCCAGGGATGGGGGAGCCTGGTGGGCTTCCATCTATGGGGTCACACAGAGTCGGATACGACTGAAGTGACTTAGCAGCAGCAGAAGCATAAAAATGAAAAATCCCAATAGGAAACCAAATATATAGTAAGGCTTGACGATCACCTAAATAAGTCAGTACACAGATTAAAAACAACAGCAAAAATTGTAGGAGGGATTATAACTATAAGAAACAGCAAAACATAAGCATGAGGGTGTAAAATAGAATATAAAACATAAAATTTAGGGTTGTTGCTGTTAAGTTCCTAAGTCATGTCTGATCCCATGGACTGCAGCATGCCAGCCTTCCTTGTCCTTCACTATCTCCCAGAGTTTGCTCAAATTCATGTCCATTGAGTGAGTGATGCTATCTAACCAGCTCACACTCTGCTGCCTCCTTCTCATTTTGCCTTCAATCTTTCCCAGCCTCAGAATCTTTTCCAATGAGTCAGCTCTTCAGGTGGCCAAAGGATTGGACTTTCAGCTTCAGCATCAGTCCTTCAAATGAATATTGAGGACTGATTTCATTTATTATTGAATGGTTTGATCTCTTTGAAGTACAACGGACTCTCAACAGTCTTCTCCAGCACCACAATTCAAAAGGAATTCTTCTGTGTTCAGCTAACTTTCTGAACCAATTCTCACATTTGTACGTGACTACTGGAAAAACCATGACCAGTGCGTTGTCTTGGCAAAACTCCGTTAGCCTTTGCCATGCTTCATTTCATGATCCAAGGCCAAATTTGCCTGTTACTCTAGGTGTTTCTTGACTTCCTACTTTTACATTCCAGGCCCCTATAATGAAAAGGACATCTTTTTTGGGTGTTAGTTCTAAAAGGTTTTGTAGGTCTTCATAGAACAGTTCAACTTCGGCTTCTTCAGCTTTACTGGTTGGGGCATAGGCTTGGATTGCCATAATATTGAAAGGTTTGCCTTGGAAACGAACAGAGATCATTCTGTCTTTTTGAGATTGCATCCGACTACTGCATTTCAGAATCTTTTGTTGACCATGATGGCTACTCCATTTCTTCTAAGGGACTCCTGCTCACAGTAGTAGATATAATGGTCATCTGAGTTAAATTTACCCATTCCAGTCCATTTTAGTTCACTGATTCCTGGAATGTCTACGTTCACTCTTGCCATCACCTGTTTGACCACTTCCAATTTGGCTTGATTCATGGATCTAACATTCCAGGTTCCTATGCAATATTGCTCTTTACAGCATTGGACCTTGCTTCTATCACCAGTCACATCCACAACTGGGTATTGGTTTTGCCTTGGCTCCATCCCTTCATTCTTTCTGGAGTTATTTCTCCACTGATCTCCAGTAGCATACTGGGCACCTACCGACCTGGGGAATTCCTCATTCAGTATCCTGTCATTTTGCATTTTGATACTGTTCATGGGGTTCTCAAGGCAAGTATATTGAAGTGGTTTGCCATTCCCTTCTCCAGTGGACCACAAGAGAAGACGTTACACATTGACAATACCAGATGTTCAACACCGAAATCAGATTGACTATATTTTTGCAGCCAAAGATGGAGAAGCTCTATACAGTTAGCAAAAATAAGACAAGGAGCTGACTGTGGCTCAGATCATGAACTCCTTATTGCCAAATTCAGACTTAAATTGAAGAAAGTACGGAAAACCACTAGACCATTCTGATATGACCTAAAAATACAGTGGAACTGAGAAATAGATTTAAGGGACTAGATCTGATAGATAGAGTGCCTGATGAACTATGGATGGAGGTTCGTGACATTGTACAGGAGACAGGGACCAAGACCACTCCCATGGAAAAGAAATGCAAAAAAGCAAAATGGCTGTCTGAGGAGGCCTTACAAATAGCTGTGAAAAGAAGAGACACGAAAAGCAAAGGAGAAAAGGAAAGATATAAGCATTTGGATGTAGAGTTCCAAGGAATAACAAGGAGAGATAAGAAAGCCTTCCTCAGTGATCAATGCAAAGAAATAGAAGAAAACAACAGAATAAGAAAAATAAGAGATCTCAAGAAAATTAGAGATACCAAGGGAACATTTCATGTAAAGATGGGCTCGATAAAGGACAGAAATGGTATGGACCTAACAGAAGCAGAAGATATTAAGAAGAGGTGGCAAGAATATACAGAAGAACTGTACAAAAAAAGATCTTCATGACCAAGATAATCACGATGGCGTGATCACTGACCTAGAGCTAGACATCTTGGAATGTGAAGTCAAGTGGGCCTTAGAAAGCATCACTACCAACAAAGCTAGTGGAGGTGATGGAATTCCAGTGGAGCTATTTCAAATCCTGAAAGATGATGCTGTGAAAGTGCTGCACTCAATACGCCAGCAAATTTGGAAAACTCAGCAATGGCCACAGGACTGGAAAAGGTCAGTCTTCATTCCAATCCCAAAGAGAGGCAATGCCAAAGAATGCTCCAAGTACTGCACAATTGCACTCATCTCACACGCTAGTAAAGTCATGCTCAAAATTCTCCAAGCCAGGCTTCAGCAATATGTGAACCGTGAACTCCCAGATGTTCAAGCAGGTTTAAGAAAAGGCAGAGGCACCAGAGATCAAATTGCCAGCACCCGCTGGATCATGGAGAAAGCAAGAGAGTTCCAGAAAAACATCTATTTCTGCTTCATTGACTATGCCAAAGCTTTTGACTGTGTGGATTGCAGTAAACTGTGGAAAATTCTGAAATAGATGGAAATACCAGACCACCTGACCTGCCTCTTGAGAAACCTGTATGCAGGTCAGGAAGAACTGAACATGGAACAACAGACTTTTTCCAAATAGGAAAAAGAGTACATCAAGGTTGTATATTGTCACATTGCTTATTTAACTTATATGCAGAGTAAATCATGAGGAATGCTGGGCTGGAGGAAGCACAAGCTGGAATCAAGATTGCCGGGAGAAATTTCAACAACCTCAGATATGCAGATGACACCACCCTTATGGCAGAAAGTGAAGAGGATCTCAAAAGCCTCTTGATGAAAGTGAAACAGGAGAGTGAAAAGGTTGGCTTGAAGTTCAACATTCAGAAAACAAAGATCTTGGTATCTGGTCCCATCACTTCATGGGAAATATATGGGGAAACAGTGGAAACAGTGTCAGACTTTATTTTTGGGGGCTCCAAAATCACTGCGAATGCTGATTGCAGTCATGAAATTAAAAGACGCTTGCTCCTTGGAAGGAAAGTTATGAGCAACTTTGATAGTATATTAAAAAGCAGAGACATTACGTTGCCAACCAAGGTCCGTCTAGTCAAGGCTATGGTTTTTCCCGTGATCATATATGGATGTGAGAGTTGGACTGTGAAGAAAGCTGATCGCCGAAGAATTGATGCTTTTGAACTGTGGTGCTGGAGAAGACTCTTGAGAGTCCCTTGTACTGCAAGGAGTTCCAACCAGTCCATTCTAAAGGAGATCAATCCTGGGTGTTCATTGGAAGGACTGATGCTGAAGCTGAAACTCCAATACTTTGGGCACCGCATGTGAAGAGTTGACTCACTGGAAAAGACTCTGATGCTGGGAGGGATTGGGGGCAGGAGGAGAAGGTGATGACAGAGAATGAGATGGCTGGATGGCATCACTGACTCGATGGACATGATTGAACTCCAGGAGTTGGTGATGGACAGGGAAGCCTGGTGTGCTGTGATTCATGGGGTCGCAAAGAGTCAGACACGACTGAGGGACTAAACTGAAGTGAACTGGAAAAACAGTATCTTTGATTATATGGACCTTTGTTGGCAAAGTGATGTCTCTATTTCTTAATACATGATTTAGGTTTGTCACAGCTTTCCTTTCAAGGAACAAGCATCTTTCAATTTCATGCCTGTAGTCACCTTCTGAAGGAATTTTTCAGTCAAAAATAATAAAATCAGTCACTGCTACCACTTTGACTCCTTTTATTTGCCATGAAGAGATCGGGCTGCTTGTCATGATCTTAGATTTTCTAATGTACAGATTTAAGTCAGCTAAAGGAGAATTTAACAGCCCATTCACACAAATGGACAAATCATCCAAACAGAAAATAGGGAAACACAAGCTTTAAATGACACATTGGACCAGAAGCCCTAATTGAGAGCTATAAGACATTTCAACCCAAAACAGTAGAATAAACTTTTTTTTTTCTCATATGAACATGGAAAATTCTCCAGGATAGATCACAGACTGGGTCACAAATCAAGCCTTGGTAAATTTAAGAAAACTGAAATTTTATCAAGCATTTTTTCTGACGCCAATGTTATAAGATTAGATAGCAATTACAGTAAGAATCACTGGAGAAGGCAATGGCAAACCCCTTCAGTATTTCTGCCTTGAGAACCGCATGAAGAGTATGAACAGGCAAAAAGATAGGACACTGAAAGATGAACTCCCCAGGACGGTTCAGTTCAGTTCAGTTCAGTTCAGTCGCTCAGTCGTGTCCGACTCTCCGGGACCCCATGAATCACAGCACGCCAGGCCTCCCTGTCCATCACCAACTCCCGGAATTCACTCAAACTCATGTCCACAGAGTCGGTGATGCCATCCAGCCATCTCATTCTCTGTCGTCCCCTTCTCATCCCGCCGCCAACCTTTCCCAGCATCAGAGTCATTTCTAGTGAGTGAACTCGTTGCATGAGGTGGCCAAAGTATTGCAGTTTCAGCTTTAGCATCAGTCCTTCCAATGAACACCCAGGATCGATCTCCTTTAGAATGGACTGGTTGGATCTCCTTGCAGTACAAGGGACCCTCAAGAGTCTTCTCCAACACCACAGTTCAAAAGCATCAATTCTTCGGCGATCAGCTTTCTTCACAGTCCAACTCTCACATCCATACATGACCACGGGAAAAACCATAGCCTTGACTAGACAGACCTTGGTTGGCAAAGTAATGTCTCTGCTTTTTAATATACTATCAAGGTTGGTCATAACTTTCCTTCCAAGGAGTAAGCTTCTTTTAATTTCATGACTGCAATCAGCATCTGCAGTGATTTTGGAGCCCCCAAAAATAAATTCTGACACTGTTTCCCAGGATGGTAGGGCCCCTGAAAATGCTACTGGAGATCAGTGGAGAACGAAGGAAGAGATGGAGCCAAAGCAAAAACAACATCCAGTTGTGGATGTGACTGGTGATGGAAGTAAATTTAGATGCTTTAAAAAGCAATATTGCATATGGTCCATGAAACAAGATAAATTGGAAACGATCAAACAAGTGAAAACAAGAGTGAACATTTACATTTTAGGAATCAGTGAACTAAGATGGACTGGAATGAGTGAATTACACTTAGATGACCATTATATCTACTACTGTGTGTGAGAATCCCTTAGAAGAAATGGAGTAACCATCATAATCAACAAAAGAGTCCGAAATGCAGTACTTGGATGCAATCTCAAAAGCAACAGACTGATCTCTGTTCCTTTTCAAGGCAAACCATTCAATATAACAGTAATCCAAGTCTATGCTCCGACCAATAATACTGAAGAAGCTGAAGTTTAACGGTTCTATGAAGACCTACAAGATCTTCTAGAACTAACACCCAAAAAAGATGTCCTTTTCATTACAGAGGACTGGAATTCAAAAGTAGGAAGTCAAGAAATACCTGGAGTAACAGGCAAATTTCACCTTAGAGTACAGAATGAAGCAGGTCAAAAGGTAATAGAGGTTTGTCAAGAGAATGAACTTGTCTTATCAAACAAAGCCTTCCAACAACACAAGAGAAGACACTACATGTGGACATCACCAGATGGTCAACACCGAAATCAGATTGATTTTATTTATTGCAGCCAAAAATGGAGAAACTCTATACAGTTAGCAAAAACAAGACCGGGAGTTGACTGTGGCTCAGATCATGAACTCCTTATTGCAAAATTCAGACCTAAACTGAAGAAATTAGGGAAAACCACTAGATCATTCAGGTATGACCTAAATCAAATCTCTTATGATTACACAGTGGAAGTGAGAAACAGATTCAAGAGTGCCTGAAGAATTATGGACAGAAGTTCATTACATTGTACAAGAGGCAGGGATCAAGACCATACCCAAGGGAAAAAAAATGCAAAAAGGCAAAATGATTGTTTGAGAAGGCCTTACAAATAGCTGTGAAAAGAAGAGAAGTAAAAGACAAAGGCAAAAAGGAAAGATATACCTATTTGAATGCAGAGTTCTATAGAACAGGAAAGAGATATAAGAAAACCTTCTTCACTGATCAGTGCAAATAAATAGAGGAAAACAATAGAATGGCGAAGAATAGAGATCTCAAGAAAATTAGAGACACCAAGGGAACATTTCATGCAAAGATGGGCACAATAAAGTACAGAAATGGTAAGGACCTAACAGAAGAAGAAGATATTAAGAAAAGGTGCTAAGAATACAAAAAAGAACTATTAAAAAATGATCTTCACGACCCAGATAATCACAACTGTGTGATCACTCACCTAAAGCCAGACATCCTGGAATGTGAAGTCAAGTGGGCCTAAGAAAGCATCACTATGAACAGAGGTAGTGGAGGAGATGGAATTCCTGTTGAGCTATTTCAAATCCTGAAAGATGATGCTGTTAAAGTGCTGCACTCAATATGCCAGCAAATTTGGAAAACTCAGCAGTGGCCACAGGACTGGAAAAAAAAAATAAAATTGAACAGTCAAGCAAAGTTCAATAATGTAATAACTGAAATGAAATATACACTGGAAGGAATCAATAACAAAATAAGTGAAACAGAAGAAAAGAATCAGTGAGCTGAAAGATAAGAAAAAAAAAATTGAAAGAAATAAGGGCAGTTTAAGATACCTCTGGGACAATGTCAAATGCACCAACATTCACATTACAGGGGTGCCAGAAGTGAGAAAGAAAGGACTCAATAAAATATTTGAAGGAATAGTAGCTGAAAACTTCCCTAACATAGGAAAGGAAGCAGTTTCCCAAGTCCAGGAAGCAGAGAGTTTCATACAGGATTTAAACCAAGGAGGAACATTCTGAGACATGTATAAATCAAATTAATAAAAATTAAATATAAAAAGAAAATGTTAAAATCAACAAGGGAAAAACAACAAATAACATAGAAGGAAATCTCTATACAGTTACTAGGTGATCCCTATACAAAAACTTTTCAGCCTAGAAAGAAGGGGTATGATACATGCAAGTGATAAAAGTGAAAAACATACAACCAAGAATACTGTACCCAGCAAGGCTCTTGTTCAGATTGGCAGAGAAATCAAATGCTTTAGAGATAAGGATAAACTAAAAGAATTCAGAACCGCTAAACAAGTTTTACAAGAACTGCTAAAGAAACTTCTCTAGGCAGAAAAAAAAACAAAGAAAGAAAGAAAGAAAAGAAATGACCACAAATATAAACAAGAAAGTGAGGAAATGGGAAAGTTCACTAGTAAAAGCAAACATACAGTAAGGGTTGAAATCATCCACACAAAAATATGATATTTTAGCCAGTAGTTTTAACAGGTTATTGTTGTTCAATCACTAAGTATGCCCAACTCTTTGTGACTTCATGGACTGCAGCATGTCAGGTTCCTCTGTCCTCCACTATCTCTTGGATTTTGTTCAAATTCATGTTCATAGAATTAGTGATGTTATCTTTCCAAGCACTGAGGTCTTTTCCAATGAGTCAGATCTTTATATCAGGTGGCCAAAGTATTGGAGCTTCAAATTGTGGGCGGAAGTGTATATAAATTCAAGATATTGAAAAAGCATTTGAAATTAATAAAACAGCAACTTCAAAAAATTATACATGTATAGACTTGCTATAAAAAACTCATGGTAACTGCAAATCAAAAATTTATAATAGATTCATACACACACAAGGAATTCAAACACAACATTAAATAAAGTCATCAGATCATAACTAAAAAGAACAAAGTAAGAAAGGAAAAAAAAAATAAGACCTACAAAACAATCCAGAAAACAAAAGAAAACTGGAGAGTAGTGATAATCATATCAGACAAAATCAAACTTTCTCCAGAATAGATTGCATGCCAGGTCACAAAGCAGCTTTACTTAACACAATACTATGAAAGTTAGCTACAAGAAAAAAAAAAGGCAAGAAAGAAACACGTGGATGCTACAAAATATACCACTAAAAAAACAACAGATCACTGAAAAATTTAAAGAGGAAAGAAAAAAATGTAGAGATTAGTGAGAACTGAAATATGAAAATCCAAAACCTATTGAATAGAGAAAAAGTCATCATAAGAATGAAATTTATAGAAATAGGGCCTTCAGCAAAAAGGAAAAATCTCAAGTAAACAACTTAACCTTATAGTGAAAACAACTAGAGAAAAACAAACAAAACCCAAATTTAGTAGAAGAAAAGAAATCAGAGCAGAAATAAATGAAATAGAGCCTAAGAAAAGAGTATAAAAGATGAAAGTATAAATTGGTTGTTAGAAAAGATAAACAAAATTGATTAAACACTAGCCAAACTCAACAAGAGGAAAAGAAAGGGCTCAAATAAATACAATTAGAAATGAAGAAGCTGTTATAATTGACACCAGAGAAAAACAAAAGACCATAAGAGGCTATTAGAAGCAACTGTATACCAATAAATGAATAGCCTAGAAGAAATGGCCAAATTCATAGAAAAGTACAATCGCCCAAGACTGAACTAAGAAGAAATTAAAAAATAAATGAACAGTTCAATTACAAGCACTGATTGAATTTGTGATGAAAAGCTCCCAACAAAGAAAAGTCCAGAACCAGATGGATTCAGAGGCAAATTCTATTATTCATTTAGAAAGGAGTTAACACCTATATTTCTGAAAATATTTCCCCAAATTGTAGTGAACGAAACACTTCCAAACTCATTCTATGAGAACACAATCACCCTGATACCAAAACCAGAAAAAGACACAACAAAAAATAAAGTTACATGGAAACATGACTTATGAACATACACATAAAAATCTTCAACAATGTACTAGCAAACCAACTCCAACAATTCATGAAAAAGATAGTGCACCATGATCAAGTGGAACTTAGAGATGTAAAGATTTTTCAATATCTGCAAATCAATCAGCATGATATCCACATTAACAAAATGAAAATAAGTTTTATGATTATTTGGATAGATCTAAAATTTTTTTTTTGAAAACTTCAACATCCATTTATGACAAAAAACTCTCCAGAATATGGGTATAGAAGGAATCTAAGTTAACATAATAAAAGCCATATATGAAAAACCTACAGCTAACATCATACTCAATGGTGAAAAACTGAAAGAATTTTCTCAAAGATCAGGAGCAAGGTAAGGAGGCCCACTCTTTCCTTCTTTATTCAACATGGTTTTGGATGTCCTAGCCTCAGAAATCATAGAAGAAAACAAAAGGGATCCAAATTGCAAAAGAAGAAATAAAATTGTCATTGATTGCAGATGACATACTATACATAGAAAATCATAAAGATGCTACCAGAAAACTAAGAGTTAATCAATGAAAATTTGGTAAAGTAGCAGGATAAAAATTTAATACACAGATATACCTCACACATCTATACACAAATGACAAAAGAGAAAGAGAAAAAACAATACAATTTACCATTTCATCAAAAAGAATTAAAATATCTAGGAATAAACTTACCTGAGGATGCAAAATGTTGTACTATGAAAACTTTAAGACACTGATTAATGAAATCAAAGGTGACACAGATGGAAAGATATACTGTGCTCTTGGATTGAAAGAATCATTATTGTAAAACTGACTATACTACTGAAAGCAATCTGTAGATCAATGAAACTTACACAAAATTACCAATGGTATTTTTCACAGACCCGAACAAAAATTTTTGCAATTTGTATGGAAACACAAAAGACCCTGAAGAGTTAAAGCAATTTTGAGTAAAACACACAAAGATGGATTCCTCAGTATGGCTTCCTGAATTCAGACTATAGTACTAAGCTACTGTTATCAAAACAGTATGGTACTGGCACAAAAAATTTAGACCAAGGGACCAGGATAGAAAGTCCAAAGGTAAACCCATGCAACTATGGTCATCTAATCTATGACAAACAAGACAAAAACATGCAATTAAGAAGACAGTCTCTTCATTATGTGGTGCTGTGAAAACTGCTACATATAAAAGAATAAAATTAAATACAATAGTGCAAAGTAAAAAAAAATTAAAAAATAAAATAAAATGAAAAAAAAATTAGACCATTCTCTAACATAAACAAAAAATAAACTCGAAATGGAGTAAAGACCCAAATGTAAAACCAGATACTACGAAGCTCCTAGAGGAAAATGTAGGCAGGATACTTTGACATAAATCACAGTAATGTCTTTTTGGATCTGTTTTCTAAAGGAATAGCAATAAAAACAAAAACAAATAAATGGAACCTAATTAGGTTCAGGAGATTTTCCATAGTAAAGGAAACTTTAATCAAAGTGAAAATGCAACCTACAGAATGGGAGAAAATATTTGTAAATGATGAGCCTGACAAGGGATTAATCTTCAAAATATACAAGAAATTTATGAAGCTCAATATGAAAAAAAACATAAAATGGACATAAGATCTAAATACACTTTTCTCCAAAGAGATACCTATATCCAAAAGAGACATGAAAAGATGATAAGTTTTGCTAATCATTAGAGAAATGTAAATAAAAACTACAGTGAGATATCACCTCACATCAGTCAGTCATAATGCCCATCATCAAGTCTATAAATAATAAATGCTGGAGAGAGTGTGGGGAAACAGAAATCCTCCTACTCTGCTGATGGGAATGTATTAATAAATTGCTATAACCAGTATGGAGAACAGTATGGAGGTTCCTTCAGAAACTGAAAAGAGCCAACGTAAATTCCTGCAATCACACTCCTAGGTATATGTCTGGACAAAATGATAATTTGAAAACATGCATGTACCCCCAATATTCATTGCAGCACTATTTACAACATCCAAGACATGGAAGCAATTTATATGTCCATCAACAGAAACATGGATAAAGGAGATGTGGTATCAATATATACATAATGGAATATCACCCAGCCATAAAAAAAGAATGAAATAATGTCATCTGCAGCAACATAGATGGACTTAGAGGTTATCATATGAAAAGAAGTAATCAGACAAAGCAAATATGATATGATATGATATCACTTGTATATGGAATCTAAAGATGATACAAATGAACTTATGTTTTAAAAGTGATATAGAGACTTACAAGATGGCAGAGGACTAAGATTGGGAGATCACTTTGAAACTCACAAACATTATCAAAAATATTCCTACAGAACACATTCTGAACACTGGCAGAAGATGCCAGACTTCCAAAAAGAGAAGTCAATCACCTCAGAATGAGGCAGGGCAAAAGATTAAAAAAAAAAAAAAGGTAGACAAAGGATTCTGCAATGGGCACTTGCACCCTATGGAGGGAGTCTTGAAGGAGGAAAGGTTTCTACACAGTCAGAAACCCCCTCACAGGCGAGGTCGGGGGGAAATACAAAACCTCAGAAGTGAACACAGCAACAGGTACTTGGAAGGCAAAATGGAGAAAATTCACCACAGAGGTCATTTCCAAACAGCACTTTCCAGCCAAGAAATGGCTTTCATGCCCATGAAGAGTGAGGGCTGGGTGCTGAGGCTCAGGCTTGGGGTATGGGGTTGGACCCCAGGGAGAGGACTGGGATTGACTGCCATGAAGATACTCTGAGAGAGCTAGTACAACACAGCTGAGGGAGTCCAGGGAAAAGACTGGGTCTCCCAGAGGGGCAAGAGATCACTGCCACAAAGACCCTCTAACTTCGAGCACTTGCAGACAGTGGCTGTGTTCCCCAGTGGCTGCCAAAGCCAGCTGGAGTGCCAGTGGCAGAATTAGATGCAACTGCAGTTTATGATCACAGTGGGGGAAACATAAGCCAGGGAGAGTGCCCGAGGCAGCAGTTAAAATGCCACCACTGTGGTCCTGGCTCCAGAGGTGACAGTCCTCACCAAGCTGTGACTGCCCACACCTTACTGGAGCCTAAGCAGCTTTACTCTTCCTGTTCTGTTCTGTTCTGTCGCTCAGTCGTGTCCGACTCTTTGCGACCCCGTGGACTGTAGCCTACCAGGCTTCTCCGTCCATGGGATTCTCCAGGCAAGAATACTGGAGTGGGTTACTGTTTCCTTCTCCAGGGGATCTTCCCGACCCAGGGATCGAACCTGGGTCTCCCACATTGGAGGCAGACGCTTATACCTCTGAGCCACCAGGGAAGCCCTTACTCTTCCTAGGAACCCATAACAAGGGGCCAATTCCTCTTGACGAGCACAAAACTCCCTTCAGACTGTAGCAACATCCTGAAGGTCTCTACCACTGCAGGCACTCCCTGGTACTTCCTAATTTTGGCTAACATAACCCATCCTCTCCCCAGCCCAACAGAACACGTGAGCCCTAATAAGCATCATCCCTTGTCCCGTCTTGTCTTGGTGGGGATCAGACATCAGAAGGCAATCTACAATAAAGGCAGGCCCCAAACCAAAGCAGAACACTATGGGCTCTGTGACCAAAGAAGAGGAAGGAAATGAGCTCCTTCAGGTGCAGGTACAATAGATTTGTTATTGTTCAGTCACTGAGTCATGTCCAAATTTTGCAACCCCATGGACTGAAGCACACCAGCTGTCTCTGTCCTTTACTATCTCCTGGAGTTTGCTCAAACTCATCTCCATTAAGTCAATGATGCCAACCAATCATCTCATCCTCTGTCATCCCCTTCTCCTCCTGCCTTCAATCTTTCCCAACATCAGGGTCTTTTCCAATGAGTCGGCTCTTTGCATCAGGTGGCCAAGATATTGGAGCTTCAGCATCAATCCTTCTAATGAATATTCAGTGTTGATTTCCTTTAGAATTTATGGGTTTGATCCTAGTTCCTTTTAAATGTGGAGTCTCCCTCCCAAGGGTGGGTTGGGCCAGTGCCTGTGAAGGTTTCCTGGTTGGAGAAACTTGTTCCTGTGTTCTGGTAGATGGAACTTGATTTTTTTCTCACTGAAGTAGTGTGTTTTGGGGTATCTGTGAGCTTGGTATGGCTTTGGTCAGCCTATCTGCTAATGGAGAGGGTTGTGTTCCTAAATTACTGAAGGTTTGGCATGAGGTGCCTGGCACTGGAGTTTGCTGGCCTTTGGGTAGAGCTTGATTTTAGTGTTGAGATGGAGGGCTTTGAGAGAACGCTTGTCAATTAATTCTCCAGGTGTTGGGAGTTTTTTGATTGTCCAAAGTCCTAGACTCAGGTCTCCCACCTTGAAGGTTCAGGCCTAATTCCTTGCTGTAACACCAAGACTTTACAGGACACACAGCACAGGAAACAAACCCCAAGACTAATGGTGGAGGCAACAGTCCAGAACACACCCAAAGAAACTCGCACACTTACAAAAAGTAAAGGAGAGATGAAAAAGTTTTAAAAGAGGATAAAAACAGGGTGAAAAAAGAGAGAGCACTCAAGCCAGGAAACAAACCTATAAGTGAAAATTAACACTAAAAATTGGATTAGCAAAAATACAAACTCAAGAACATGGACAAAATGCAACATAACTAAAGAGTACTGTAAAAATAGGAAAAAACACAATGAAATGTATTCCTCTGTAGTGTACAGCATGATGAATATAATTAACACTGCCATATATTTTATATAAAAGTTAAGAGAGTAAATCCTAAGCATTCTCATCAAAAGGAAAATACTTTTTTTTTTACTTATATGAGATAATGGATGTTCACTAAACTTGTGATAATTATTGCATGAGGTATGCATGTCAAATCATTAAGTGTATATTTTAAGCTTAACAGTTCTATATGTTAACCATATCCCTCCAAAAAAAAAAAAAACTGGAAGAAAAAATAACATTCACTGTATTTCAATAGTATTACAAAACCAATGATACTCTGATACTGGTAGCTGATACCAAGAGCAAAGCATTCTTTTTTTTTTTGCTTTTAAACTGCCTCTTCAGAATAAAAATCTCTTCTAAAGTTGTCGATGACTTCATTGAAGAAAATAGGTGTGATTTAACAGCACACTGCAGTACCAATTACATTTTGTTCTAAAGAACATATGTGTTTCATGTGTAAACAAAAAAGGCAACACAATAATAACGAGGCTCTTTGTTCTCATAGACATATAAGGTCTCAGGTAATGACTGCATGTATCAGTATATATCATGGCATTTGTTTTGTAGTTGGCATATAGAAAATATGGATTGTTAGAAAAATAATGTTTTTATTCCCTGGAATTTTTATTAATTGAAAAAAAGATCTATATTAACATTTTCAAAACAGCTTATAAGTCAAATTTAGAGGGCATTATCTAGAATTTAATATCAAGAAAACTAACAAATATAGAAATTAATGTCATATTCTCTTTCATTTCTGATCATCATTTCTCTATTTTTCTTTTTGTATGTACCAAATAAAGCTATATCTTTTCATTCATTTCTTCAGGATCCATCCACTAAGCACTCATTTCACCCAATATGTTAACTATTAGGGAAACAGAGATGAGTAAGAACCAAGTCTATCTTGCAACATTTTTTCTTTCTCCTTTCTTCCTTAATACTATTTTTTACTTCATGCCCTTAACAGCAATCTACATGTGAAGACATTCACTAGCTCTGATATTTTTCACAAGTCTCAGGACCGTTTCAATCCTGCATTTCCAATATGTACCTCCTCAAAATGGAATTCATCATATATTCCACTATATATTTTTTTAATTTAAAAAATTGTAGTAAAACATACATAACATAAAATCTACAACTTTAACAATTTTAGCTGTATATTAATAGTTCAGTCTTATCATTGTTCAGTAGCTAAGTCATGTTTGACTCTTTGCAACCCTGTGGACTGCAGGATGCCAGGCCTCCCTGTCCTTCACTATCTCCCAGAGTTTGCTCAAACTCATCCATTGAGCCAGTGATATCATCCAACCATCTCATCCTCTCTCACCCCTTTCTCCTCCTGCCCTCAATCTTTCCTAGCATCAGGATCATTTCCAATGAGTTGACTCTTTGGTGGCTAAAGTATTGGAGCTTCAGCATCATTACTTCCAATGAATACTCAGGATTGATTTCCTATAGAATTGACTGGTTTGATCTCTTTGCTGTACAAGTAATTCTCAAGAGTCTTCTCCAGAACCATAGTTTGAAAGCATCAGTTCCTTGGTGCTTAGCCTTCCTTATGGCCTAATTCTCACATCCATACATGACTACTGGTAAAACCATAGATTTGACTATACAGACCTTTGTTGGCAAATGATGCCTAGGTTTGTCATAGATTTCATGGCTCCAATCACTATCTGCAGTGATTTGGGAGCCCAAAAAGAGGAAATCTGTCTCTGTTTCCACTTTTCCCCCTTTTATTTGCCATGAAGTGATCTTAGCTTTTTGAATGTTGAGTTTTAAGCCAGTTGTTTTCTCTCTTCTCCTTCACCATCATCAAGAGTTTCTTTAGTTCCTCTCAGTTTCTGCCATTAAAGTGGTATCGTATGCATATCTGAGGTTGTTTATATTTCTCCCAGCAATCTCTATTCCAGCTTGTAACTCATCCAGCCCAGCATTTCACATGAGTAATCTGGATACAAGTTAAATAAACAGGGTGATAATGTACAGCCTTGTCATACTCCTTTCCCACTTTTTGAACCAGTCCGATGTTCCATGTAAGGTTATAACTGTTGCTTCTTTACCCCATACAGATTGCTCAAGAGACAGGTAAGATGGTCTTGTACTCCCATCTCTTTAAGAATTTTCTAGTTTGCTGTGATCCAAGGGAATGGCAACCTACTCCAGTATTCTTGCCTAGAGAAAACTGTGGGAAGAGGAGCCTGTCCATGGCTCCTGGCTGCTGTTCATGGGGTCGCACGGAGTCGGACATAACTGAAGCGAATAGCATGCACACATGCATTGGAGAAGGAAATGGTGACCCACTCCAGTATTCTTGCTTGGAGAATCACAGAGACAGATGAGCCTGGTGGGCTGCCGTCTATGGGGCCGCACAGAGTCGGACACGACTGAAGCGACTTAGCAGCAGCAACAGGAATGCAGTCAAAAGCTTTAGCACAGCCAATTAAACAGAAGTAGACATTTTTCTGGAATTCCCTTGGTTTTTCTATGATCCAGCGAAAGTTGGATATTTGATTTCTGGTTCATGGCACAAGCCTCTTTGCTGCGACAAGGTGACAATGCATGAAAGGGAATATTATAGCTACTCTAGCACTATTTTGGTTATGATTTGCACAGAATAGGTTTGTCCACTCTTTGATTTTCAATTTATTTATGTCTTAGAATCTAAAGTGACGTTCTTATAGGCAGGATACAGTTGGATCATAATTTATTCATTCTATCAATCCGAGCCATTTAATTTGTGACTTTGATTCATTGCTATTTAAAGTAACTATTTACATCCAAGAATTCAGTCATTTTACTCTTTGTTTCCTAAATCTCTAATAACTTTACTCCTGAATTTTTCTATTACTTCCTTGTTTTCTGCTTAATTATTTTTCAAGTGTGATTGCTTTATTCCTTTATTTTTAGCTTTTTATGTATTTTGTTTATTTCTTAGAGTTTGTCCCCAAATTAAAAATAACATCTTAACATTATAAATACGTACCTTAAATTAATACCAACTTTTCTTCAACTGTATATAAAATATAAGTTTCTATACATCTCTCTCCTTCTACATTTTATGTTTTTATTGTCCCATATTACATGGTTATGTATTGAGTACCCATTAAATAGTTTCATAATTATTATTTTATGTCTTTATTTTTTACATTATATAGGAATAAAAAGCCCTGGAGGAGGAAATGGCAACCCATTCCAGCATTCTTGCCAGGATAATTACATGGACAGAGGAGCCTGGAGGGCTATTGTCCATGGGGTTGCATAGAGTTGGACATGACTGAGTGACTGAGCAGGCATGCAGGAACAAAAAGAGAAGTTAAAAACTAAAAATTAAATTCTACTGATTTTTGTATGTATCTTTGTATTTATTTTTACTCTTTTTCTTTATTTAACCATTTGGTTTGAGTTACTCTATATTACCCTTTTACTCCAAACTCAGTGCCTCCATATAGAATATGTAAGTTATGTCTGCTAATAATGAACAATTCCAAAACCAAAGTTTTAATTTATCTGGGAATTTCTGTTGTAACATTTTAATTTTTTTTAGTTTTTATTTGAAGTACAGTTGATTTACAATATTGTGTTAGTTTCAAATGTACATCACAGTGATTCAGTATTTTTGCAAAATCTTGGGATTTATCTTTTTTTAAAATTTTTGTTTTATGTTGGAGTATAGTTGATTAATAATGTGTTAATTTCAGGTGTACAGAAAAGTGATTCAGTTATACATATACATACACCTGTTGTTTTTCAAATTCTTTTTTCCATTTAGGTTGGTGCTTATCTATTTTATTTATAGAAGTTTGTATCTGTTAACAAACAAGTTTGTGTCTGTTAACCATACCCCTAATTTTTCCTTCCCCTCTTCTCTATCACTTTGGTAACCATTAAATTACTTTCTATTTATGTGAATTTGTTTCTTTTTATATATGTATTCATTTGTATTATTTTTATGATTCCACATATAAGTAATATCATACAGTATTTGTCATTCTTTGACTTATTTCACTATGTGTAGTATCTCTAGGCCAATTGACATCCCTAAAAATGGAAATATTCCAGTGTTTTTCATAGATGAGTGATGTTTCCTTGTATATATATACAATTGGCCAAAAACTGTGAGTTTTTCTGTACGATATTATGGGAAAATCTGAGCAAACATTTTGGTCAATCCTATATATGTGTGTATATATATATATATATATATCACATATTTTTAGTGCTATAATCTGTTGATGGACACTTGGGTTGCTTCCATGTCTTGACCATTGTAAATAATGCTAGTATAAACATCGGGGTGCAAACATATTTTCAAATTAGTGTTTTTTATTTTTTCTGGAATTATTTTTCAGTGGAATTGCAAGTAGTTCTATTGTTAGTTTTTAAGAAGAAGACTCCATAATTCTTTTTCATCCCCCCTAGAGACTGCATCAATTTACATTCCCAACAACAGTGTACAAGGGTTCTATTTTCCTACAGTCCTCTACAGTATTTATTATTTGTGAACTTTTTGATGATTGCCATTCTGACTGACGTGATGTGATACCTCATTGAGTTTTGATTTGTATTTCTCTAATAATAAGTGATGTTGATCATCTTTACATGTACCTGTTGGATATCTGTATGTCTTCTGTGGAGAAATGTCTATTCAGGTCTTCTGCCCATTTTGGGTTGGGTTGTTTTGTTTTCTGATATTGATCTGTATGAACTGTTGGTATAATTTGTATATTAATTCTTTGTTGATTGCATCATTTGCAAATATTTGCTTCCATTCCATAGGTTGTCTTTTTTTTTTTTTTTTTTTGGTTTACGATTTTCTCTGTTGTGCAAATGCTTTCAAGTTAAATTAGGCCCCATTTATTTATTTTTGCTTTTATTTCCACTACTCTAGAAGGCAGATTAAAAAAAAAAAAGCATTCCTTCCATTTATGTCAAAATGTGTTCTGCCTGTTTTCCTCTAGAAGTTTTATAGTCTCCAGTCTTACATTTATATTTCTAATGCATTTCAAGTTTATTTTTATGTATGGTATTAGAGAGTGTTTTAATTTCTTTCTTTAACATGTGACTGTCTAGTTTTTCCAATATCACATGTTGAAAAGACAGCATTTTCCCCATTGTATAGTGCCTCATTTGTTGCAGATTAGTTAACATACCTGTATGAGCTTTTATTTTATTTTATTTTTCCTTTCCCCCAGTACTCTCTATCCTGTTCCATTAGTTTAGGTGAAAATATCACACACTCTTGGTAACTGTAGCTTTGTTGTAAATTATGATGTCTGGAAGAATTATAGATCTAACTTTCATCTTTTTTTCCCCCCCTCAGGATTTCTTTGACAATTCAGGCCTCTTGTGGTCCAATATAATTCTTAGGGATTTTTTCCAGTGCTATGATAAATGTCCTCAGTATTTTGATATGGTTTGAATTAAATCTATAGGTTTCTTTGGATAATATATCCATTTAAATAATATTGATTCTTTCAATCCAAGAGTATAGAATTTTTTTTTTTCATTTCTATGAGTCATCTTCAATTTATTTTATCAATGCTTGTGGTTTTCAGTGTATAGTATATACACCTCCATAGTTAAGTTTATTTCATATATATTTTTATGTGATTCATAAATTGTTCTTTTTATTTATTTTTTTATTTTTAAATTTATTTTATTGGAGGCAAATTATCTTACATTAATATATTAACAGTTTTCTAACAAGCTAATATCTCTGAAGAATATAAATGCAAAAATCCTCAACCAAATATTGGCAAACTACATTCAGCAATATGTAAAAAGGATTATACACCGTGATCAAGTGGGATTTGTCCAAGTGATGCAGGGAGGTGGGAGGTGGGTTAAAGAAATTGTTCTTTTTAAAATTTCCCTTTCTGATAATTCATTATTACTGTATACAAACACAACAATTTCTGTATATTAATTTTATATCCTGAAACCTTGTTGAGTTCATTTATTTGTTCTAATAGTATTCCGGTAGAAACACTAAGGTTTCTATACAGAAAATCATGTCATCTGCAAATAGTGAAATTTTTACCTCTTGTCTTCCAATTTGAGCCATTTCATTTCTTATTCTTGTTTGATTGCTGTGGCTTGGACTTCCAATACTTTGTTAAATGAAAACAGTGAACGTGGATGTTCTTGTCTTGTTCCTGAATTCAATGAGAAGTCTTTCAGCATTTCACCATTGATTATTGAGGTGGCTATAGGGTTTATTGCATGTGCCCTTGATTATGTTGATATATTCCCTTTATAACTAGTTGGAAGATAGTTTTTATTGTGAATGGAGGTTGAATTTTCTCAAATTCTTTTTCTGCATCTATTGAGATGATCATGTGATTTTTATCCTTCTTTTTGTTACTGTGATATATCACATTTATTTCTGGATATTGTACAATGCCTGCATCACTTGGACAAATCCCACTTGATCACGGTGTATAATCCTTTTTATATATTGCTGAATGTAGTTTGCCAATATTTGGTTGAGGATTTTTGCATTTATATTCTTCAGAGATATTAGCTTGCAAACTTTTTTTTTTTGAAGTGTCTTTGTCTGGTTTTGTTATCAGGGTGATGTTGGATCCATAGAATGCCTTTAAGTATGTTCCTTCCACTTCAATTTTTTGAATTGGATTAGCATGAGAATGATATGTACGAGTTCTCCTTAATATATTTGGTAGTTTTTCCCTGTGGAGCCATCTCATCCTGGAATTTCATTTCCAGGAAGTTTAATTTTGATTTGAGATGTAATTTCACTTCTAATGATCAGTCTGTTCAAATTATCTATTGCTTTTTGACTCAGTGTTGGATGGCTGTAAAATTCTAGAAATTTGTTCATTTCTCTAGGTTGTCTAATTTGTTGTCACATAAAAGTTCTTAACATTTTTTTTTTGTATTGCTGTCGTATTGGTGGTTATTTCTCCTTTCCCATTTCTTATTTTGGACACTTGTTCTTGGGAGGGATCTGGATTTGGACAGAATGATTTGTCAATTTTATCTTTTCTTAAAAAAAAAGAACTCTTAGAAGATGGCAGAGAAGTAAGTCACAGGTATCACTTTTCTCCCCACAAATACATCAAAAACACATCTTCATGTGGAACTAAGAGGACAACAAGTAGAAGGCCAGAGGTCCCCAAGCAGCAGAAGGAAATAAACTGCAAGTGGCAGACTTTTTTTCCCCTTCTCTACACAGAATTAAAAGAGGCTTCTTGTAATTCTATGTTGACGACACCTGGTTCTGCCTTGAGGTAACCAATGTAGTTTTCTTATGGAAATGCTTTTCTTGAGCTACATTAATGAACCTATGTATTTCTTTGGAATTTGCCTTTCTTCAAAATCGTTCCACCTAAGACTAACCTTTTGTTCTTTTCTCAAACTTTGGGTTGATAATGGCTCAACAAACAAGTATCCATACCAACTGTTTTATACCAGGGGGATGACACACCTCATGCCATCATATCTCAAAAATGCATGTTGTGGGTGAAACTCCCTCAGCTTTGAGGTGTCTCTCTTATCTGATTAACAGTTTTCTAACAAACATAAAGCACCTTGCTAAAAACTGGTAAGAGGGCACTCTTTCTGTCCCCTTCTGATGTCTATGTCAGAAACTTTCCCTATCTCTATTATACTTTAATACAATTTTTCTACACAAAACTTCAAGTGGTCAAGCCTCATCTCTGGCCCCAGATCAAATTCCTCTCATCCAGAGGCCATGAATCCCTGCATAACACACAGCTTGCAGCAGCATCCTTTCACCTCAGGGGGCTCATCTGGGATCTTCAAGACAAGGTAAGGATGCTTGGCGCTCTAGTTCTTTGCTCTCCTAGTAAACACATTTTCTGCTGTACTTTACTAACTCTATGGTGTGCCTGTCTGTGTGAAAACAGCATGAATGTGACGTGGAATTGCCCATGAAGCAATCATTGAGCCATGCTCTGCAATTTTGCGAGGCAGACAATGTCAAGAGGCACCCATTGTCCCTGCAAGGGGAGCGGCCAGAAATGGGCAAAGCTTGTGGACTGAACTTTTCTTTCTTGGCCACTTTGACCATTTCATAACTGCCGGAGGAATTAGAACTAATAACCAAGCCTGTCAAATCACAGACTTTTAAGGGACTTGCGATACATGCTGTTGGTTGTTTTATCATGCACTGCAGACAAGAGCACGATCAGTAGCTAGGTGGAGCTCTAGCTCCAAGAATGTCCCTCAGGCTAGAAGTTGCTCTCTAAACTGCCTGTTTCAGTGGCTAGCGACATGAAAGTGAATATTTATCACATCTGAGCTTCCAGTCTATGTGGATAGGAGCACTGCTGGTGACCATGAGGTTTCTGAGGACACAGATCTGGAATCCCAGGATCTGGTCAGATTGGAAGTGCAATGGGCTTCTTCCTTTGGTAGCGCTAGCTCTTAGTGGGCCAGAGGTGGCTTTGGAAGGATTGGCCCTAATAGCTTGAGGACAAAAATCACTTTTCCTTCATGGCCGGATCTTTACCAACTATTTTGCTATCACATATACTGGTGTGGTGACACTCAAAAGGAACATCTTGGGTTTTATGTTTGCCCTTTTGTGATTTACCCATTCTATTGTGGTCAGGAATATACTCAAGACTGTGCACAGGCATGCAGCAGATGGATGTTTTCTCTGGAAGTCTTAGCTTGGGAGGAATTCTGGAAGGCTACTCTGTTGCACCCCAGGTGGCATCAGAGGAGGAGCAGAAATAAGACAAAGGGTTTAATGGTGAGGAACTGGACATCAGTCTGGTATGCCACCAGGTCTACCCCTGGTGCATCTCCACCCTGCCTCAGTGGTAGAATGGGGACGGACAGTAGTGGGACACCTGCGTCGGTAAGGGACAAGTTAACTCTGGCTAGGAAAGGAGGCTTAGGTGGAAGACCTATCTTCACCACCATCAAAAGCAGGAAGAGATGTCTCTGGTAGAAAAGGCCACTGGACGCTGCTTTTCTCTCTTACAGATGGAAGCTAAAAATTTCAGCCTCACTGCCTTGAACTGCATCCTGAAAAATTGAGATAAATTCGACCCCCAGAGCTTAAAGAAGACAAGCTTGATCTTCCTATTGATACTGAATGCCCAAGGTATCCATTGAAGTATGGTGAACAGTGGACAGTTGGAGGGTCTCATAATTTTAACACTGTCATACAATTAGACGAGTTCTGCAGAAAGCAAGGGAAATGGCTAGAAGTAACATATGTGCTGCCTTTTATTTCTCTCCATGAGACATGCCAGATTTATACCCTAAGGATATACATTTGGGTGTGAATACAGCTCCCTCCTGTCCTCCTACTTTGCCTCATATCCAGGGTTTCCAACTGAGCAAACTGAAAGTCAGGGCATCCCTCAAGAAAAGATTTCCTCAGTCTTGGTAGAAAATCAAACGGAAATTCAAACTGCTCCAGTCTCAGTTGTCTAAACTCCAGTCTCAATATGACCTCAGACTACTTTATTTTCAATTGAAATTCAGACAATCGAAGTAAGAGAAGCTCAGACAGCTAAAAATTAAGGATGAAATACAGGATGAGACAGAGGACAGGAGACAAAGAGATAAGGAAAAATAGGATTCTCCAATCTATCCCTGGGAACATATGCAAAGGGCAGCCAGAGAGGTTGAGGAACAGCCACACAAGCTGTTGCCTCTCCATGAAGCAACTAACAAGAAAAATAATCAATCTATGAGAGTTAATAAGTCCTTTTCTTATCAAGAAATACAAAGAATCAAAGAAGGTCTTGGAGACTTTATTTGGAGGACCCAGAAAATATATTAGAGCCTTTAAGTGTGTTACTCTGCTGTGTTACCTTACTTGGAAGGATGTGATGTATATCCTGGGGCAGACACTAACTCCTGACTCAGAAATTCGAGTTTGGGAGAAAGCCTATGGAGATGAAAGCCTATGGAGATGAATGGCTTGGTAATGAATCAACAGGAAAGAGGGAGGATGAGATAGCCACCCTTCCTACTGAGAAACAGGCTGTCCCAACTATAGAACCAGACTGGAACTATAACACGGCTAAAGGAAAGTGGGATCAGAGTCATTTTGTCAGATGTATTCTTGAAGGACTTAGGCGAGCATGTGCTAAGACTTTAAACTATGCCAAACTGGCAAACATAGAACAGAAAGAGAAGGAAGCACCTGGTAAATTCCTACGTAGACTGTGAGAAGCCCTTCGCAGATTCACTGAGATTGATCCTGAAAGTGAAGAGGGAAGATTGATCTTAAAGAATAGATTTCTCACTCAGTGGGGAACAGATATCCATCGTAAGCTACTAAAACAGACATATGGACCAAATCAGTCTTCAGACAACTTGTTGCAACTGGATCAGACAGTTCATTATCAGAACCATTCTGAGACAGCCTGAGAAAAGTGCCCAGAGGAACCCAGGTGGAAAGGGATAGATTTTCTATTACTGTGGAAAGGAGGGGTACCACAAGTGGGATTGTACTCAGGCTTCTAAGCTTCCCCTGGGTCCATGTCCAGTCTGCAAAGGACCACATTGGAGGAGAGACTTCCCCCAGGGGCAAAGGCCCCAGGAGTTGGGCTCTCAGGACAATCAAGACTGAAGCTGCCTGGGGATCACCATACAAGTTTCTAACCTAATTACTCCTGAGGAATGACAGATATTAATAATGGGAGGGATATACTGAGCAAGCTGCATGACTTTGTTTTCATGAATATTCTCTTTCTCTCCTATTGGTTGAACAAAATATAAATCCTAGAGTGTGGGCTAATGTAAAAACTGGGTTGAACACAAAATGCTATTCCTGTTGATGTCAGGCTCAAAGACCCACATATATTTCCACATCAAAAGTAATGTCCTCTAAAACCCGAGGTTAAGGAGGGGTTAAAACCCATAACTGAAAATTTAAAGGAGCAGGGGCAATTAATTCCCTGTTACAGTTCATGCAACACTCTTATTTCGGGTATGAAAATGCCAAATGATAAATGGAGACTAGCTTAAAATTTATGAATGATAAATGAGGCTGTGGTCACTTTACATCCTGTGGTGTCTAATCCTTATACTCTATTGTCTGAAATTCTTAAACCAGCCAAATAATTTTCAGTAATTGATTTAAATGATGTTTTCTAGTCTATACCATTGGTGGAGGAAAGCAAATTTTTATTTGCCTTTGAAGACCCTACCCAGCCAGCTTCTCAGTTAACCTGGAGAGTTTTATTCAGACAGAGTTTGTCACAGGATCTACAAAGCTTTAATAACCCCGAGGCAGCAATGTTACAATAAATAGATGATATTTTGCTCTGTGCTGAGGCAGAGAAATCTTTCTCACAAGCCTCAGAAGACTTTGTAAACTTTTTGGCTGGCTGTGGTTATAAGGCATCAAGGGAAAAGGCTCCACTTTGTCAACAATCTGTTAAATAGCTGGGCCTAATCATATCCGAAGAGACAAGGGCAATAGGCCCTAAGAGAATTAAGCCTATACTAAATCATCCCCTACTTATGTAGCTCAGCTGATAAATAATCTTCCTGCAATGTGGGAGACCTGGGTTCAATCCATGGGTTGGGAAGATCCACTGGAAAAGGGAATGGCTGCCCACTCCATTACTCTGGCCTGGAGAATTCCATGGACTGTACAGTCCATGGGGTCACAAAGAGCTGGGTACAACTGAGCTACTTTCACCTATGACTTTAAGATAATTGAGAGGATTATCTTAAAGCTACTGCCACATTTGGATTCTGGGTTATGGGGAACTTGCCCAGCCTTTATATATTCTTAAAACTGAAATTCAACAAGCCCAAACTGACAAGCTGGTTTGGTGTCCAGATACACAAAAGGCTTTTAAGGCTCTTTAAACAGGGCTCCAAAATCACTGCAGATGTTGATTGCAGCCAGAAAATTAAAAGACGCTTACTATAGGCGGTGGCAGCGTGGGCACAGGAGGGCCGAGAGGAGCTACTCCACGTTCAAGGTCAGGAGGGGTGGCCTTGAGGAGATACCCCTCATCCAAGGTAAGTAGCAGTGGCTGCGCTTTCTTGGAGCAGCTGTGAAGAGATATCCCACGCCCAAGGTAACAGAAACCCAACTAGGATGGTAGGTATTGCAAGGGGGCATCAGAGGGCAGACACACTGAAGTCATAATCACAGGAAACTAGTCTATCTGATTACATGGACGACAGCCGAATGTGGTCCACTGGAGAAGGGAATGGCAAACCACTTCAGTATACTTGCCTTGAGAACCCCATGAACAGTATCAAAGGGCAAAATGATAGGCTACTGAATGAGGAATTCCCCAGGTCGGAAGGTGCCCAGTATGCTACTGGAGCTCAGTGGAGAAATAACTCTAGAAGGAATAAAGGGATGGAGCAAAAGCAAAACCAATACCCAGGTTTGGATGTGACCAGTGATAGAAGCAAGGTCCGGTGCTGTAAAGAGCAATATTGCATAGGAACCTGGAATGTTAGGTCCATGAATCAAGGCAAATTGGAAGTGGTCAAACAGGAGATGGCAAGAGTGAACATAGACATTCTAGGAATCAGTGAATTAAAATGGACTGGAATGGGTGAATTTAACTCAGATGACCATTACATCTACTACTGTGGGCAGGAATCCCTTAGAAGAAATGGAGTAGCCATCATGGTCAACAAAAGAGCCCGAAATGCAGTACTTGGATGCAACCTTGAAAACAACAGAATGATTTCTGTTTGTTTCCAAGGCAAACCATTCAATATTACAGTAATCCAGGCCTATGCCCCAACCAATAACGCTGAAGAAGCCGAAGTTGAATGGTTTTATGAAGACCTACAAGACCTTTTAGAACTAACACCAAAAAAAGATGTCCTTTTCATTATAGAGGATTGGAACGCAAAAGTAGGAAGTCAAGAAACACCTGGAGTAACAGGCAAATTTGGCCTTGGAGCACGGAATGAAGCAGGGCAAAGGCTAATAGAGTTTTGCCAAGAGAACGCACTGGTCATAGCAAACACCCTCTTCCAACAACACAAGAGAAGACTCTACACATGGACATCACCAGATAGTCAACACCGAAATCAGATTGATTATATTCTTTGCAGCCAAAGATGGAGAAGCTCTATACAGTTAGCAAAAACAAGACCAGGAGCTGACTGTGGCTCAGATCATGAACTCCATATTGCCAAATTCAGACTAAAATTGAAGAAAGTAGGGAAAACCACTAGGCCATTCAGATATGACCTAAATCAAATCCCTTATGATTATACAGTGGAAGTGAGAAATAGATTTAAGGGATTAGATCTGATAGACAGAGTGCCTGATGAACTCTGGATGGAGGTTCGTGACATTGTACAGGAAACAGGGACCAAGACCATCCCCAAGGAAAAGAAATGCAAAAAAGCAAAATGGCTGTCTGAGGAGGCCTTACAAATAGCTGTGAAAAGAAGAGAAGCGAAAAGCAAAGGAGAAAAGGAAAGATATAAGGATATGAATGAAGAGTTCCAAAGAATAGCAAGGAGAGATAAGAAAGCCTTCCTCAGTTATCAATACAAAGAAATAGAGGAAAACAACAGAATAGGAAAAATAAGAGACCTCTTCAAGAAAATTAGAGATTCCACGGGAACATTTCATGCAAAGATTGGCTCAATAAAGGACAGAAATTGTATGGAATTAACAGAAGCAGAAGATATTAAGAAGAGGTGGCAAGAGTACACAGAAGAACTGTACAAAAAAGATCTTCATGACCACGATAGTCACGATAATGTGATCACTGACCTAGAGCCAGACATCTTGGAACGTGAAGTCAAGTGAGCCTTAGAAAGCATCACTACGAACACAGCTAGTGGAGGTGATGGAATTCCAGTTGAGCTATTTCAAATCTTGAAAGATGATGCTGTGAAAGTGCTGCACTCAATATGCCAGCAGATTTGGAAAACTCAGCAGTGGCCACAAGACTGGAAGAGGTCAGTCTTCATTCTAATCCCAAAGAAAGGCAATGACAAAGAATGCTCAAATTACCGCACAATTGCACTCATCTCACACGCTAGTAAAGTCATGCTCAAAATTCTCCAAGCCAGGCTTCAGCAATATGTGAACCGTGAACTCCCAGATGTTCAAGCAGGTTTTAGAAAAGGCAGAGGCACCAGAGATCAAATTGCCAATATCCGCTGGATCATGGAGAAAGCAAGAGAGTTCCAGAAAAGCATCTATTTCTGCTTCATTGACTAGGCCAAAGCCTTTGACTGTGTGGATCACAATAAACTGTGGAAAATTCTGAAAGAGATGGGAATCCCAGACCACCTGACCTGCCTCTTGAGAAACCTGTATGCAGGTCAGGAAGCAACAGTCAGAACTGGACATGGAACAACAGACTGGTTCCAAATAGGAAAAGGAATACGTCAAGTTTGTATATTGTCACCGTGCTTATTTAACTTATATGCAGAGTACATCATGAGGAACGCTGGGCTGGAAGAAGCACATGTTGGAATCAAGATTACCGGGAGAAATATCAATAACCTCAGATATGCAGATGACACTACCCTTATGGCAGAAAGTGAAGAGGAACTCAAAATCCTCTTGATGAAAGTGAAAGAGGAGAGTGAAAATGTAGGCTTGAAGCTCAACATTCAGAAAACGAAGATCATGGCATCTGGTCCCATCACTTCTTGGGAAATAGATGGAAAAACAGTGGAAGTAGTGTCAGACTTTATTTTTGGGGGCTCCAAAATCACTGCAGATGCTGATTGCAGCCATGAAATTAAAAGATGCTTACTTCTTAGAAGGAAAGTTATGACCAACCTTGATAGTATATTAAAAAGCAGAGACATTACTTTGCCAACCAAGGTCCGTCTAGTCAAGGCTATGGTTTTTCTCGTGGTTATGTATGGATGTGAGCGTTGGACTGTGAAGAAAGCTGATCGCTGAATAATTGATGCTTTGTAACTGTGGTGTTGGAGAATACTCTTGAGAGTCCCTTGGACTGCAAGGAGATCCAACCAGTCCATTCTAAAGGAGATCAATCCTGGGTGTTCATGGGAAGGACTAAAGCTGAAACTGCAATACTTTGGCCACCTCATGCAACGAGTTGACTCGCTGGAAAAGACTTTGATGCTAGGAAAGGTTGGGGGTGGGAGTAAAAGGCGACGACAGAGAATGAGATGGCTGGATGGCATCACTGACTCAATGGAGGTGAGTTTGAGTGAACTCCGGGAGTTGGTGATGGACAGGGAGGCCTGGCGTGCTGTGATTCATGGGGTCGCAAAGAATCAGACATGACTGAGCGACTGAACTAAACTGAACAGAAAACTGCTCTCCTGCAAGCTCTTGTTTTGAGCTTGCCCACAGGGTCCGAGTTTAGTTTGTTTATCACTGAAAGAAAAGACATGGCCTTGGGAGTTATGACACAGCCCCAAGCGCCTCACTAGAAACATAAAGGATACCTGAATAGAGAATTAGACATAGTGGCACTTTGTCTAAAAGTAATTCCTTATATTGCTTTATTAGTGCCTGAAGCTCTTAAGTTCATTAAAGGGTGAAATCTTACTGTTTCTGCCTTCTCATGATGTGAGTGGAATCTTAAACTCTAAAGTTAATATTTGGATGACAGACAGTCGTCTTCTTAAATATTAGTCATTGTAGTTAGAAGGACTAATAACTAAGCTTAAAGTTTGTGGCAACTTTCAGCTTTCCAATAGATATTATGTAAACTCTGGAATTCGGCTCCTGACCCAGCCTCTTAGACAAAAGAGCTGCTGTTTGAGCCAAGAACCACGGTCCTGATAAAGACATTGGGATTTGGGGTCAATCTCTCAAGCCCCTCTGGGAAGGCCCTTACCAGGTTATTCTTTCTTCTCTCACAGCTGTCAAGGTGCCAGGAATTAATTCATAGGTGCATCCTGACCTAGTCATTTTATGGTTTTATTCTCTATGTTTTCACTTTTTTACTTTTCAGATGGGCTTGATAATCTATGTGGGCTTGCTGTTGCTGACTCCAAAAATCCTGAGACTGCCATTTGACTCTCATGACAATGTCTTCCTATCCTGGGATCAATCCTAAGCCACATTCCACAATCAGTCTAATTGCTGGGTCTGTGGAACATGCTTCTCCTCATCAGTAGAAGGCTTCCCATCATAGGTGTCTCCACTTCAGGGAAAGGACTTTTTCCAAGTCTGTGACTACCTTCAACAACAGCAATCATATGTGATGCCTCTTCTTAATCTGATGACATCTAACAATCCTAAAATGGACTGTAACACTTTGTACCTTAACTATGGACATAATGTGACTTTTAACTTTGATTATGCTTTGTCTTGGTTTAATGGCAAGTTTGCTGCACGTAAGACAAACGGATCTAGATCTGATGGTTTTTTACCCAATGTTTGTCAAATATGAGATGAGGTCATATGGCTAACTCCTGAAAAGGGATGCCTAATGTCCATTTCCCCCATATGCTAGGAACAAATAGAGCCATTCCCAGAAGTTAGCCCACAACTAAGTTATAATCACTGGAAACAACTGGGATTTTTGCCTCAAGAAATATGCATTGTAATTATTCCTGTGTTTTCTAACCCCAGTTCAGGTCCTCCTTTTGCCTGGCCAGGCACTGATTGGGACTGGATCTCTCAGTCACACTGGCTTGCTCCAAACCGGACCTACTGGATATATGGTTCTTACCTATGGGCGTCACTTCCCCTGGCTGGATAGGGAGTGCACCCTAGGTCTAGTTTTTACTCATGGTTTCATATTATCAGAAGTTCCAGAGATGCCTGCTATTTTGCCACACCTTAGAACTCGTTGGACCAAGTCTGTATTTCACTGGTATGATTATTTGGCTGCAATTTTCGTTCCCTCTCTGGGAGCTACAGATGTTATGCTACAAGTTGATGCTCTGACTAACTACTCAACAGGCTTTAAAAGATTCTCAAAAAAACTCTTTCAGCCCTTAATTCTGAACAAATACAAACTAGAAAGGTGGTTTTACAAAACAGATTGGCTTTAGATATTCTGACAGCTGCATAAGGAGGAAATGGTGCCATTATTCATACCCAGTGCTGTACATATATACCTGATATGAGCACTAATGTTACTCACTTTACTAAGCACATGAACAAGATGACTCAAGCTATGGATATCCCTGAAGCCTCGGGCACTTCACATTTGGATATGTTATCTAGTTCCCCAAGGTGGCAAACTATCTTAATTGTAATAATTCTGATTGTTCTACTTTTGCTGTTTGCTCCCTGCATCTGCAACTGTGTACCTGGATTTATTTCTAGCTACATAAAGCTTTTAAGGTGTAGATGGTTGTCCAAACTCCTATGGGTGCCACAGCTTCTTCCAACTACTACTTGGGACCTCTGGATCATAGACCTATAAATATGAGGGTTAGGAGAATATGTTGCCTCACCAATTTAGGGACGATGCCCCTTATCAGTTCAGAAGCAGTTATGGAATGAGAATGCTGCCCTATTCCCTAGGCAACATAATTCTCCTAAAAGAAAAGAGGAAATGAGAGGATAATAGACAGGAAGGCCTAAGGTCCCCAAGCGGCAGGAGGAAATATACTGTTAATGGCAGACTTTTTTTTTTTTTTCCTTCTCTACACAAAATTAAAAGAGGCATCTATTAGTTATACGTTGATGACACCTGGTTCTACCTTGAGGTAACCAATTTATTTTTCTTGTGGAAGTACTTTTCTTAAGCTATGTTAATGAAGCTATGTATTTGCTTTGGAATCTGCTTTTCTTCAAAATGGTTCCACCTAAGACTAATTTTTTGTTCTTTTTTCAAACCTTGGGTTGATAATGGCTCAACAAACCAGTATTCATGTCAATTGTTTTATGCCCAGAGGATGATACAACTTATGCCATCCTAACTCAAAAATGCATATTGTGGGAGAGAGGCCTGATGAAACCCCCTCAGCCTTGAGGTGTCTCTCTTATCTGATTAATAACTTTTTAACAGAAATAAAGCTCTTGCTAAAAACTAGGAAGGGGACACTATTTCTGTCTCCTTCTGATGTCTATATCAGAAGCTTTTCCTATCTCTATTATACCTAAATAAAATTTTGCTACACAAAAGCTCCAAGTGGTCAAGCCTCATCTCTGGCCCCAGATATCTCTCCTCCAGAGGCCATGAATCCTGGCCTAACACATGGCTCTCAGCATCAACCTTTCAGAACAACTTCTACAGAACACCTTCTGAACACTGGCATACATGCTAACTCACTTCAGTCATGTCTGACTCTTTGTGACCCTATGGACTATAGCCTTACAGGCTCTTTTGTCCATGGGATTCTCCAGGCAAGAATAATGGAGTGGGTTGCTGTGCCCTTCTTCAGGGGATCTTCCTGGCCAAAGGATTGAACTCATGTCTTCTGTGGCTCTGGCATTGCAGGCAGATTCTTTACTGCTGAGCCACATGGGAAGCCTCCTGAACACTGACAGAAAACCCCAGACTCCCCAAAATGCAAGCTAATCACTGTAAAACAAAGTATGACAAAGGATATAAGAAAAGAGACATGAAGGAGGAAGTTTCCACACGCTCAGAAACCCCCTTACGTGGGGACAAGGGAGCTATGGGACCTCAGAGGGAAATGCAGCAAGGGGTGCTCAGAAAGCAAAAAGGAGAGAATTGTCCACAGGGATCATTGCCGACCAACACTTCCCAGTTGACATGCTGGGAAGGCATCATGCGCAAAGCAGCAAGAGGGGGTGGGTGCTGAGGCTCATGTTTTGGGAGTTGGACCACAGGAAGAGGACTGGGGTTGACTTATATGAAGATACTCTGATGGGACTAATATAACACAGCTGAAGGAGTCCAGGGAAAAGCCTGGGCCAACCAGAAAGGGCAAAAAAATTATTGCCATGGGAGCAGTATAACTCCATTCACTCACAGACTTCAGGACCCCACTTCCATGAGTGCCATAGGTGGGATGAGCTGGGGCTGTGGAATGTGAACCCAGATGTAGAAAAAAATGACAAAGCCAGTGTGAGTACTAGAGGTTGGACTACCCACAAATGCAGTTTTCAATCCCAACGGGGGGCAGTGTGGGGCACTTGGCTGCCACCAGCGCTGGTGAGGGTGCCAGAGGAAGAGGTCATGAGGCTGTTGTAGTCCAAATCCCAGGGGTTTCGTCTTCTGCCATGTGTTAAGCAGGCACAGTTCACTGCCTACACATTCCTAGGAGCCTGTGTAGATTGTCTCTGCCAGTGGAACCACAGCCTGGGACATAATCCCCAGGGGAGGTCCACAACCCATCTCAGACTGTGGCGACTTAGCATAGCCCTTGGCTGTAGAGGCCACTCACCACACATCACAATTGTGTCTGCCATACTCCTCTCTATCCCCAGCCCAACTGAGCAAGTGAGCCTTAATAAGCTCTTACTTTTGTCCCCTTTGTCTGGGTGGGGAACAGACATCAGAGGGTAGCCTAAAACATAGGAAGGTTCACAACCAAAGCTGAGCACCAGGGACTATGTGATCAAAGAAGTGGAAGTGAATTCACTCCTGTAGTGCAGGTACAGCAGATTTAATCTCCACAATTAGCCTGAGATTGTGGACTTTGTAGGCCATTGTGGACTTTGGAAGCAAGTATAAGCTGGAGTAAGGCCATATCTGAGTCTGAGCTGACTGCACAATGCCAACAGCAGATCCAGAGATCTTTCTAGAAATATCAGAGGGCTTCCTGAGTAGGCAGATTTACTGGTTTTCACTGTGTGGCAAGGGCAACGGAAGACACAGAAGGACATTTTTCTTATTACCATTCTCCCCTTGCTTCTCTCTCTTCTCTCTGTCTATTTATGTGTATATATATATATATACACACACACACACACACACACACACACATGAAGTCTTTTATCTTTTTCATATTGTTGTATTGTTCCTTATTATGACTTTAACATTTTTAACTCACTTTATCCTTTTCAAAAAGCTTTAAAAGCTTTATTCTTTTTTAAAATCATTTTTTAAAAGCTTTATTCTATTTTATCGTATTATTACAATACTCTTTTATATTGCATTTTTCCATGTTTTTGATTTTGTATTTTTGCTACATATGTTTTTAGTATTCATTTTCACATACAGGTTCACCTATTGGCTTTATTGCTCTCTTTTTTTGGTCCTTGCTTTTTCTTTTTCCCTCTTCTTTTCTCATTGTAAGTATGTGAGTTTCTTAGG
This sequence comes from Moschus berezovskii, assembly GCF_049115385.1. Taxonomy (NCBI): domain Eukaryota; kingdom Metazoa; phylum Chordata; class Mammalia; order Artiodactyla; family Moschidae; genus Moschus; species Moschus berezovskii. The sequence goes on along the minus strand of NC_142488.1, from coordinate 46,729,433 downwards.
GTGTTCTTTTCTGTTGAATGCTGCTTACATCAATTGTCTTGGGGCTTTGTCCATTCTTTTTGTTTGTTTGTTTGTTTGTACATTTGTTTGACTTCCTCTTTTTTCTTTTCTCTATTTCTTTCTTTCTCTCTTCTGTGCTGTGTGGCTTGTGAAGTCTTGGTGCTACGTTAAGGGGTCAAACCAGAACCTCTGTGGTGGGAAATCTGATTCCAAGATGTTGGACCAACAGAGAACACCTGGCCCGTGGAACAATAATTAGTTTGAGCTCTCCCAAAGGCTTACATCACAACACAAAGACCTGGCCCACTCAAAGGCCAGCAAGCTCCAGCACCAGATATCTCGCACCAAATCATCAGTAAAACAGGAATAAACCCTGCCCATTAGCAGATAGGCTTCCCACAGCTATCTCAAGCCCACAAACACCATAAAAACACACCACTGGATGCAGCACTGCCTTTCAGAGAGCCAAGATACAACTCCACCACAAGAAGATAGGCAGCAGTCCTCCCAATCAGGAAATCTTCACAAGACATTGGTATATAACCATACACTGGGAGAAGAATCCAAAAATAAGAGGAACTACCCATCCTTATGGCAGAAAGTGAAGAGGAACTAAAAAGCCTCTTGATGAAAGTAAAAGAGGAGAGTGAAAAGGTTGGCTTGAAGCTCAACATTCAGAAAACAAAGATCATGGCATCTGGTCCCATCACTTCATGGCAAATAGATGGGGTAACAGTGGAAACAGTGTCAGACTTTATTTTTTTGGGCTCCAAAATCACTGCGGATGCTGATTGCAGCCAGGAAGTTAAAAGACGCTTACTCCTTGGATGGAAAGTTATGACCAACCTAGATAGCATATTAAAAAGCAGAGAAATTACTTTGCCAACCAAGGTCCGTCTAGTCAAGGCTATGGTTTTGCCTGTGGTCATGTATGGATGTGAGAGTTGGACTGTGAAGAAAGCTGATCGCCGAAGAATTGATGCTTTGAACTGTGGTGCTGGAAAAGACTCTTGAGAGTCCCTTGGACTGCAAGGAGATCCAACCAGTCCATTCTAAAGGAGATCAATCCTGGGTGTTCATTGGAGGGACTGATGCTAAAGCTGAAACTCCAATAATTTGGCCCCCTCATGCGACGAGTTGACTCACTGGAAAAGAGTCTGATGCTAGGAGGGAGTGGGAGTGGGAGGAGACGGGGACGACAGAGACTGAGATGGCTCGATGGCATCACCGACTCGATGGACATGAGTTTGAGTGAACTCCGGGAGTTGGTGATGGACAGGGAGGCCTGGCGTGCTGTGATTCTTGGGGTCTCAAAGAGTCGGACACGACTGAGCGACTGAACTGAACTGAACTGATGACCTGGCAAGCTTCAGAAAGAAGACTTCAAACAGTAAATCAAATTAAATGAAAAGACAGAGAAACAGATAGCTAATGAAGGAACATGGCAAAAACCCACAAGACCAAACAAATAAAGAGGAAAGAGGCAATCTACCTGAAAATGTATTCAGGGTAACAATAGTAAAGATAATCCAAAATCTTGGAAATAAAATGTAAGCAAGATGAATAGAATGGAGGCATAGATCTAGAATACACAAGAAATTTTTAACAGAGACCTAGAAAAAATAACGGAGAAGGCACTGGCGACCCACTCCAGTACTCTTGCCTGGAAAATCCCATGGACAGAGGAGCTTGGTAGGCTGCAGTCCATGGGGTCGCTGAGAGTCGGACACAACTGAGCGACTTCACTTTGACTTTCATGCATTGGAGAAGGAAATTGCAACCCACTCCGGTGTTCTTGCCTGGAGAATCCCAGGGACAGGAGAGCCTGGTAGGCTGCCGTCTGTGGGGTCGCACAAAGTCAGACACGACTGATGTGACTTAGTGGCAGCAGCAGCAGAAAAAATAAAGAATAGACTATCAGCAATAAACAACACGGACTCCACTGTTGGCTCAGTAATAAAGAATCTGTTTGCAATGCAGGAGATGCAGGTTTGATCCCTGGGGCAGGAAGATACCCTGAGGAATGAAGTTACATTGCACTTCTGTATTCTTGCCTGGGAAATTCCATGGACAGAGGACCCTTGTGGGTTAAAGTCCATGGGGTCACAAAGAGTCAGACAAAGCAGCGACAGAGTGCACACACACAATGAACAATGCAATAAAAAAGATAAAAGCACACTGCTGCTGCTAAGTCACTTTAGTCGTGTCCGACTCTATGCGACCCCATAGACGGCAGCCCACCAGGCTCCCCTGTCCCTGGGATTCTCCAGGCAAGATCACTGGAGTGGGTTGCCATTTCCTTCTCCAATTCATGAAAGGGGAAAGTGAAAGTGAAGTTGCTCAGTCGTGTCCGACTCTTAGCGACCCCTTGGACTGCAACCCACCAGGCTCCTCCATCCATGGGATTTTCCAGGCAGAAATACTGGAGTGGGGTGCCATTGCCTTCTCCAAAAGCACACTAGAGGTAACCAATAGCAGAAAAACTAAGGCAGAAGAACGACTAAGTGAACTGGACGATAGAATGGTGAAAATAACTAAAGCAGGGAAGAATAAAGAAAAAGAATGAAAATAACTGAGGACAGACTCAGAGTCCTCTGGGACTTCATTAAAGCTCATCAACATTCGAATTATAGTGATCCAAAAGAAGAGAAAAAGAAAGGGTATTAGAAAATATTTGAGGAGATTATAGTCATAAACCGGAGAAGGCAATGGCAAGCCACTCCAGTACTCTTGCCTGGAAAATCCCATGGATGGAGGAGCCTGGTGGGCTGCAGTCCATGGGGTCGCTATGGGTCGGACACCACTGAGTGACTTCACTTTCACTTTTCACTTTCACACATTGGAGAAGGAAATGGCAACCCACTCCGGTGTTCTTGCCTGGAGAATCCCAGGGACGGGGAGCCTGGTGGGTTAGCAGCATAGTCATAAACCTCCCTAACATGGGAAAGAAATAGCCACTCAAGTTCAGGAAGCCTAGAGAGTCCCATACAAAAGAAATCCAAACAGAAACACACCAAGACACATATTAAGCAAACCAATGAAAATTAAACACAAGGAAAAAAAATTAAAAGCCACAAGGGAAAAGGGACAAATAACATATAAGGGGATCCCCATAAGCATAACAGATAATCTTTCAACAGAAACTCTCCAGACCAGAAGGGAGTAGCAGGATATACTTAAAGTGATAAAAGGAAAATATTTACAACCAAGATTACTTTCCCAGTTAGTCTATCATTTATATTCAATGGCAAAATTAAAAGATTTACAGATAAGCAAAAGTTAAGAGAATTCAGCATAGTCAAATCATATAACAAATGCTAAGGAACTCTTTAGGCAGGAAACACAAGAGAAAGAAAAGACCTACAAAAACAAAGCCAAAACAATAAAGTAAAATCCTTATATGGTCATACATATCCAAAAGACATAGACTGATCCCATGGATACAAAACAAAGATCCCTATAAATGTTGTTTACAAGAGACCAAATTCAGACCTAGAGATACATACAAACTGAAAATGAGTGGGTGTAAAAAGGTATTCCATGGAAGTAGAAATCAAAAGAAAGAAGAAATAGCAACACTCATATCAGATAAAATAGACTTTAAAGCAAAGACTGTTGCAAGAGAGAAGGAAGGATCATAATGATCAAGGGATCAACCCAAGGAAGATATATCAATTATAAGTATATATGCACCCAATCTAGAAGCAACCTCAATACATAAGGCAAATTCTAACAACTATTAAAGGGGAAAACAACAGCAACAAAATAATAGTTGGGGACTTTAACATCCCACTCACACTGGTGGGCAGATCGTCTGGACAGAAAAGTAATAGTAAACATAAGCTTTAAATGATGAATTGGACAAGATAGACCTAATTGCTATCAATAGTGCATTTCACTTAAAAATAAGAGATTTCACTTTTTTGTCAAGTGGACATGGAACATTCTCCAGGATATATTGTATCTTTGGTGACATATTAAGCCTTGGTAAATTATAAAAAAAAAAAAATTATGGGGCAGTCCTAAGATGGCAGAGGAACAGGACAGGAGACCACTTTTCCCCCCACAAATTCATTAAAAGATCATTTGAATGCTGAGCAACTTCCACAAAACAACTTCTGAATGCTGAGGGAGGAAACCAGGCACCCAGAAAGCCAGCCCATTGTCTTTGAAATGGAGGTAGGACAAAATATAAAAGACAAAAAGATGAAAGAGTTAGGGATGGCGACCTGTCCTGGGCAGGGAGTAGTGAATGAGAAGTTTCCAAACACCAGGAAACCCTCTCGCCAGCGCATCTGTAGGAGTGTTAGATTCTCATAGAGCAACATAACTGGGAGGAAGAAAAAACAAAACAAAACAAAACAGAAGACGCACCTAACCGAAACTCCCAGTGGAGAAGTAGCCCATATGCTTGCATCCGCCAAGAGTGAGCGGGGACTGAACAGCGAGGCGCAGGTTGCATGCTTAGGGTAAAGACAGGGCCTGAATGCCCTGAGGAAATCTGAAGGAGATAACATGAGATAGCAACCCACCCTGTAGGATAGCCAGAGAGAGAAAAAAAGAGAGAGAGCGCTATCCCTCATGAAGCTCTAACCTAAGGTACAGCCTGGCCTGCTCACAGAACAAAGGATTGAATGAACACCAGAGGAGAGCTAGCCGGCTGCAGATGGGCCCATCCCCCCACTGGAGGCAGACAGGCAGGTGGGCAGTAGCCAGAGTCAGAAGGCAAGGGGGAATCTCTGCCACGGAGATGGCATATTCCACCAAATTGTGAGCAGTTTCCCAGTTGCTAACCAAGTCTTCCTGGGATCCTGGACGGTTGACGTCTGCCAGGAGGGTCGCAGCCAGAGATCAGCTCCCCAGAGGAGACACACAGCACACTTGAGAAGGCACTCTTGTGGCGCACCCAGGAAACCGAGTGGCTGGGACTGGGGAGATGATTAAGATGCACAGCCCACATGGGACAGTGTGCTTACCAAGCACCTGGTCGTCTGAGTTGCTCAGACCTGGGAAGGGCACAAAATGCATCCAGAACTGAGTCTGTGCCTTTGTGGAGTACCCAAGAACATGAACCTGAGTAGCTTAGACCTGGGAAGTGCACAAAATCCAGGGCCCACTTTGGACAGTTCCCGTGCACAGCAACCTGGAGACAGAGCAGTGTAGACTGGGAAAGCACATGTGCCATGAGCTGGGACAAACCCAGTGTGGTACACACACTGTGAGCACTCCCCACGCACACGAGTGATATTTGTTTTTAGTGCTCCTCCCTCCCCACAGCACAACTGATCAAGTGAGACAAAATAAGTGACTACCTTTGCCCGCTTGTGTCAGGGTGGAAATTAGACACAAAAAGACTGGCAAACAGAGGAAGCCAAAATAAAGAAAGAAAAGGAAACCATTTAGGCAGTGACAGGTACAACAGATTAAAACCCTGTAGTTAGCAATGACTACGCATTGGAAGGGGCTTATAGACCTCGAGAAGAAGTATAAGCTGGAACAAGGAACTATCTGAAACTGAATTGACCCCACACTGCCCTCAATAGCTCCAGAGAAACTCCTAGATATATTTTCCTATTATCATTAAAATTTTTTGTTTTACTTTTAAGTTCTTTATTATTCCTTTAATTTTCATTTTTATAACCTACTTTTATCTTGTGGAAAAAGGACCCTATTTTTGAAGTAAATTTCATAAATACATATTATAATTTTTATGAATTTGTTTTTATTTTTAATATTGTAATTTTGAGAGTCTAACATCTACTCTAGGTTTTCAATCTTTGCTTTTTGCTATTTGTTATCAATTTTGTACCTTTAAGAAACTAATCTTCAGTACCCATTTTTACTTAGGGGTGTGATTACAGGCTTGATTGCTCTCTCTCCTTTTGACTCTACTTTTTCTCCCCCAAGTCACCTCTATCTCCTCCCACAAACTTTGCTTTTCCACATAATTCTGTGAACCTCTTTGGGTGTGCAGGGCTGTGGAGAACACTTAGGGAACTGATTACTGGCTGGATTGATCTCTCCCTTTTGACTCCCCCTTTTCTTCTCCTGGTCACCTCTATCTCCTTCCTCCATCTTCTCTTCTCTATGTTACTCCATGAACCTCCCTGAGTGTTCCAGACTGTGGAGAGTACATAGGGAATTGATTACTGGCTAGATTGCTATCTCCCCTTTTGATTCCCCCTCTTTTCTTCCTAGTTACCTCTATCTCCCTCCTCCTTCTTCTCTTCTCCATGTAACCCTGTGAACCTCTCTGGGTGTCCCTCAATGTGGAGAATCTTTTCACCATTAACCAAGACGTTTTATCATTGTTCTTATGGATGGAGAAGTCTTGAGGCTACTGTAAGAATAAGACTAAAAGCCAGAGGCAGGAGGCCTAAATGCAAAATTTGAGAACACCAGAAAACTGACTCCAGTTCAGTTCAGTTCAGTTCAGTCGCTCAGTCGTGTCCGACTCTCCGCAACCCCATGAATCACAGCACAACAGGCCTCCCTGTCCATCACCAACTCCCGGAGTTCACTCAAACTCATGTCCACAGAGTCGGTGATGCCATCCAGCCATCTCATTCTCCGTCGTCCCCTTCTCCTCCCGCCCCCAACCCTTCCCAGCATCAGTCTTTTCCAGTGAGTCAACTCGTCGCATGAGGTGGCCAAAGTATTGGAGTTTCAGCTTTAGCATCAGTCCTTCCAATGAACACCCAGGATTGATCTCCCTAAGAATGGACTGGTTGGATCTCCTTGCGGTACAAGGGACTCTCAAGAGTTTTCTCTACACTGCAACCAAGCTCCACTTAAGAGCCAACAAGATTCATAGCAAGGTATAGCAAGCTAATTATCTAGCAACACAGGAATATAAATCTAAGCATTAAAACACAGGTGTCCAAAAGTCACGTCAAACCCATAGGCACCTAAAAACTCACTACTGGACACTTCATTGCACTCCAGAGAGAATAGATCCATCTCCACCCAGCAGAACACCAATGCAAACTTCCCTAACCAGGAAACCTTGACAAGCCACCCTTCTAACCCCACCCACATGGAGGAACCTCCTCAATAAAGTGGAAGCAGAAACTTCCGGCATACAGAAAGGCCACCCAAAACACAGCAACTTAAACAAAATGAAAAGGCACAGAAATATCCAGTAGGTAAAGGAACATGACAAATGCCTACAAAACCAAACAAAAGAGGAGGGATAGGGAGTCTACCTGAGATAGAATTCTGAATAGTGATAGTAAAAATCAACCAAAATCTTGAAAATAAAATGGCGTTACAGATGAATAGAATGGAGACAAGGAACGAAAGGATTCAAGAAATGTTTAGCAAGAACCAAGAAGAAATTTTTTTTAAAAAAGAGTCAATCAATAATGAATAATGCAATGACTGAGATCAAAAGCACTCTGGAGGGAACCAACTGCAGAATAACTGAGGCAGAAGATAGGATAAATAAGGGGGAAGACAGAATGGTGGAAATAAATGAAGCAGAGAGGAAAAAATAAAACAGGATTAAAAGAAATGAGAACAACCTCAGAGACCCCCGGGACAATGTCAAACATCACAACATTCGAATCATAGGAGTCTCAGAAGAAGAAGACAAAAATAAAGGCCATGAGAAAATACTTGAGGAGATAATAGTTGAAAAATTCCCTAAAGTGTGGAAGGAAATAGCCACCCAAGTCCAAGAAACCCAGAGAGTCCCAAACAGGATAAACCCAAGGCGAAACACCCAAAGACATATATTAATCAAATTAATGAAGATCAAACACAAAGAACAAATATAAAAAGCAGCAAGGGAAAAGCAACAAATAACACACCAGGGGATTCCTATAAGGATAACAGCTGATCTTTCAATAGAAACTCTTCAGGCCAGAAGGGAATGGCAGGACATACTTAAAGTGATGAAAGAGAAAAACCTACAGCCCAGATTACTATATCCAGCATGGATCTTATTCAAATGTGAAGGAGAAATCTTTACAGACAAGCAAAAGCTGAGAGAATTCAGCACCACCAGACCAGCTCTTCAACAAATGCTAAAGGATCTTCTCTAGACAGGAAACCAAGAAAACACCAAAATAAATGGCAACGGGATCATACTTATCAATAATTACCTTAAATGTAAATGGGTTGAATACCCCAAGCAAAAGATAAAGAATGGCTGAATGGATACAAAAACAAGACGCCTATATATGCTGTCTGCAAGAGACCCACCTCAAAACAAGGGACACATACAGACTGAAAGTGAAGGGCTGGAAAAAGATATTTCATGCAAATGGAGACCAAAAGAAAGCAGGAGTAGCAATACTCATATAAGATAAAATAGACTTTGAAATAAAGGCCATGATAAGAGACAAAGAAGGACACCACATATTGATCAAAGGATCAATCCAAGAAGAAGATATAAAAATTATAAATATATATGTACCCAACATAGGAGCACCTCAACGCATAAGGCATTTAAATGCTAACAAATTTGAAAGGGGAAATGAGCAGTAATGCAATAAGAGTGGGAGACTTTAATATCCCACTCACACATATGGATAGATCAACCAAGCAGAAAATTAGCAGGGAAACACAAACTTTAAATGATACAATGGACCAGTTAGACCTAACTGATATCTATAGGACACTTCACCCCAAAATAATGAATTTCACCTTTTTCTCAAGTGCACACAGAACATTCTCCAGGATAGATCACATCCTGAGCCATCAATTTAGCCTTGGTAAATTCAAAAGAAAATGAAATCATTTCACACATCTTTTCTGATCACAATGTGGTAAGAGTAGATATCAACTACAGAAAAAAAAGCATTAAAAATACAAACATATGGAGGCTAAGCAACACACTTCTGAATAACCAGCAATCACAGAAGAAATCAATATATACATAGAAACTAATGAAAATGAAAACACGACAGAACAAACCCTATGGGATTCAGTAAAAGCAGTGCTAAGGGGAAGTTCATAGCATTACATGTTTACCTCAAGGAACAAGAGAAAAATCAAATAAAAAACCTAATTTTACACCTAAAGCAACTATAAAAAGAAGAAATGAAGAACCCCAGGGTTAGTAGAAGGAAAGATATTATAAAAATTAGTGCAGAAGTAATTGAAAAAGAAACAAAGGAAACAATAGCAAAAATAAAAATAAAAACTAAAAGCTGGTTCTTTCAAAAGATAAATAAAATAGCCAAGCCATTAGCCAGTCTCATCAAGTAAAACAGAGAAGAATCAAATCAACAAAATTACAAATGAAAGTGGAGAAACCACAACAGCCAACAAAGAAATGCAAAGGATCATAAGAGACTACTATAAGCAACTATATGCCAATAAAATGGACAACTTGGAAGAAATGGACAAATTCTTATAAAAGTATAACCTTCCCAAATGGAACCAGGAAGAAATAGAAAATCTTAACAGACCCATCATAAGCATGGAAATAGAAACTGTCATCAAAATTCTTCCAACAAACAAAAGCCTAGGACAAGAAGGCTTCACAGGTGAATTCCACCAAACATTTAGAGAACAGTTAACACCTATCCTATTCAAACTCTTCCAGAAACTTTCAGAGTTCCAAACTCATTCTATGAGGCCACCATCACCTTTATACCAAAACCAGATAAAGATGCCACAAAAATAGAAAACTACAGGCCAATATCATGGATGAACTAGATGCAAAAGTTCTCAACAAAACTCTAGCAAACAGAATCGAACAATATATTAAAAAGATCATCATGAACAAGTGGGCTTTTTCCCAGGGATGCAAGGACTCTTCAATATTCACAAATCAATCGGTGTGATAAACCACATTAACAAATTGAAAGATAAAACCATAGGATTACCTCAATAGATGCAGAGAAAGCGTTTAACAAAATTCAACATCCATTTACGGTAAAAATCCTCCAGAAGGTAGGCATAGAAGGAACATAAGTCAACATAATAAAAACTATATATAATAAACCCACAGCAAATATTATCATCAATGGTGAAAAATTGAAAGCATTTCCCCTAAAGTCAGGAAGAAGACAAGAGTGTCCACTCTCACCACTACTATGCAACATAGTTTTGGAAGTTTTAGCCACACTAATCGGAGAAGAAAAAGAAAAGAAAGGAATACACGTTGGAAAAGAAGAAATAAAATTCTCACTGTTTGCAGATGACAAGAAGAACTGAACTGAAAGGCATCACCAGAAAATTACTAGAGCTACTCAATGAATATAGAAAAGTTACAGGATATATAATTAACACACAGAGATCCCTTGCATTCCTATAAAATAACAATGAGAAAACAGAGAATTTAAGGAAACAATTTCATTCACCATAGCAATGAAAGAATAAAATAGTTAGGGATAAGTCTACCTAAAGAAACAGAAGACCTATATATCAGTTTCATTCAGTTCAGTCGCTCAGTCGTGTCCGACTCTTTGCAACCCATGAATCACAGCATGCCAGGCCTCCCTGTCCAACACCAGCTCCCGGAGTTCATTCAAACTCATATCTATCGAGTCAGTGATGCCATCCAGCCATCTCATTCTTCGTAGTCCCCTTCTCCTCCCGCCCCCAATACCTCCCATCATCAGACTCTTTTCCAGTGAGTCAACTCGTCGCATGAGGTGGCCAAAGTATTGGAGTTTCAGATTTAGCATCAGTCCTTCCAATGAACACCCAGGACTGATCTCCTTTAGAATGGACTGGTTGGATCTCCTTGCAGTCCAAGGGACTCTCAAGAGTCTTCTCCAACACCACAGTTCAAAAGCATCAGTTCTTCAGCGATCAGCTTTCTTCACAGTCCAACTCTCACATCCATACATGACCACGGGAAAAACCATTGCCTTGACTAGACGGACCTTGGTTGGCAAAATAATGTATCTGCTTTTTAATATGCTATCTAGGTTGGTCATAACTTTCCTTCCAAAGAGTAAGTGTCTTTTAATTTCATGGTTCCAATCAGCATCTGCATTGATTTTGGAGCCCCCAAAAATAGTCTGACACTGTTTCCACTGTTTCCCCATCTATTTCAAAAGAAGTGATGGGAAAAGGTGCCATGATATTTGTTTTCTGAATGTTGAACTTCAAGCCAACCTTTTCACTCTCCTCTTTCACTTTCATCAAGAGGCTTTTAAGTTCCTCTTCACTTTCTGCCATAAGGGTGGTGTCATCTGCATATCTGAGGTTATTGATATTTCTCCCGGCTATCTTGATTCCGGCTTGTGCTTCTTCCAGCCCAGTGTTCCTCATGATGTACTCTGCATATTAGTTAAATAAGCAGGGTGACAATATACAACCTTGACGTACTCCTTTTCCTATTTGGAACCTGCTGTTCCATGTCTAGTTCTAACTGTTGCTTCCTGACCTGCATACAGGTTTCTCAAGAGGCAGGTCAGGTGGTCTGGTATTCCCATCTCTTTCAGAATTTTCCACAGTTTATTGTGATCCACAGAGTCAAAGGCTTTGGCATAGTCAATGAAGCAGAAATAGATGTTTTTCCTGAACTCTCTTGCTTTCTCCATGATTCAGCGGATGTTGGCACTTTGATCTCTGGTGCCTCTGCCTTTTCTAAAAACTGCTTGAACATCTAGAAGTTCACTGTTCACATGTTGTTGAAACCTGGATTGGAGAATTTTGAGCATGACTTTACTAGCATGTGAGATGAGGGCAACTGTGCAGTAGTTTGAGCATTCTTTGGCATTGCCTTTCTTTGGGATTGGAATGAAAACTGACCTCTTCCAGTCCTGTGGCCACTGCTGAGTTTTCCAAATTTGCTGGCATATTGAGTGCAGCACTTTCACAGCATCATCTTCCAGGATTTGAAATAGCTCAACTGGAATCCCATCACCTCCACTAGCTTTGTTTGTAATGATGCTCTCTAAGGCCCACTTGACTTCACATTCCAAGATGTCTGGCTCCAGGTGAGTGATCACACCATCGTGATTATCATGGTCGTGAATATTTTTTTTGTACAGTTCTTCTGTGTATTCTTGCCACCTCTTCTTAATATCTTCTGCTTCTTTTAGGTCCATAACATTTTTGTCCTTTATCGAGCCCACCTTTGCATGAAATGTTCCCTTGATATCTCTAATTTTCTTGAAGAGATCTCTCGTCTTTCCTATTCTGTTGTCTTCCTCTATTTCTTCCTCAGATCGCTGAGGAAGGCTTTCTTATCTCTCCTTGATATTCTTTGGAACTCTGCACTCAGATGCTTATATCTTTCCTTTTCTCCTTTGCTTTTCGCTTCTCTTCTTTTCACAGCTATTTGTAAGGCCTCCTCAAACAGCCATTTTGCTTTTTTACATTTCTTTTCCATGCGGGTGGTCTTGGTCCCTGTCTCCTGTACAATTTCACGAACCTCCGTCCATAGTTCATCAGGCACTCTGTCTATCAGATCTAGTCCCTTAAATCTATTTCTTACTTCCACTGTATAATCATAAGGGATTTGATTTAGTTCATATTGGAATGGTCTAGTGGTTTTCTCTACTTTCTTCAATTTAAGCCTGAATTTGGCAATAAGGAGTTCATGATCTGAGTCACAGTCGGCTCCTGGTCTTGTTTTTGCTAACTGTATAGAGCTTCTCCATCTTTGGCTGCGAGGAATATAATATAGAAAACTATAAACCACTGATGAAAGAAATCAAAGAGGACACAAAAAGTTGGAGAAACATACTATGTTCATGGACCGGAAGAATCAATATAGAGAAAATGATTATACTACCCGAAGCAATCTATTGATTCAATGAAATCCCTATCAAGCTATCAAAGGTAATATTCAGAGAACTATAACAAATAATTTCACAAATTGTATGGAAGTACAGAAAACCTTGAATAGCCAAAAAAAGCTTGAGAAAGAAGAATGGAACTGGAGGAATCACCTTGTTTGACTTCAGACTATACTACATAGCTACCATCATCAAGACAATATGGTACTGGCACAAAGAGAGAAATATAGATCAATGGAACAACATAGAAAGTCCAGAGATAAATCCATGTAGCCATGGACAACTTATTTTTGAGAGAGGCAAGAATATACAATAGAGAAAAGACAATGTCTTTAACATGTGGTGCTGGGAAAACTGGTCAACCACTTGAAAAAGAATGAAACTAGAACACTCTCTAACACCATACACAAAAACAAACGCAAAATGGATTATAGATCTAAATGTAAGACCAGAAACTATAAAACTCCTAGAGGAAAATATAGGCAAAACACTCTCTGACATAAATCACAGCAGGATCCTGTATGACCCACCTCCCAGAGTATTGGAAATAAAAACAAAATTTAAAATATGGGGCCTAATTAAACTTAAAATCTTTTGCACAGTGAAGGAAACTATAAACAAGGTGAAGACAGCCTTCAGAATGGGAGAAAACAATAGCAAACGAAGCAACTGACAAAGCATTAATCTCAAAAATATACAAGCAACTCCTGCAGCTCAATTCCAGAAAAAGTAATGACCCAATAAAAAGATGGGCCAAGGAACTAAACAGACATTTGTCCAAAGAAGACATACAGACGGCTAACAAACACATGAAAAGATGCTCAACATCACTCATTATCAGAGAAATGCAAATCAAAACCACAATGTGGTACCACCTCACGCCAGACAGAATAGCTGCTATCAAAAGGTCTACAAACACTAAATGTTGGATAAGGTGTGAAGAAAAGGGAATCCTCTTACACTGTTCTTGGGAATGCTTACTAGTACAGCCACTATGGAGAACAGTGTGGTGATTCCTTAAAAAACTGGAAGTAGAACTGCCATGTGACCCAGCAAACCCACTGCTGGGTGTACACACAAGGGAATGAGAATTGAAAGAGACACGTGTATCCCAATGTTCATCGCAGCACTGTTTACAATAGCTAGGACATGGAAGCAACCTAGGTGTCAATTTGCAGATGAATGGATAACAAAGTTGTGGTGCATATGCACAATGGAATATTACTCAGCTACTAAAAAAAATGCATTTGAATCAGTTTTAATGAGGTGGATGAAACTAGAGTCTATTATACAGAGTGAAGTAAGTAAGAAAGAAAAACACCAATACAGTATATTTACACACTTATATGTAATTTAGAAAGATGGTAACGATGACCATATATGCGAGACCACAAAAGAGACTCCAGTGTAAAGAACAGACTTTTGGACTCTGTGGCAGAATGAGAGGGTGGGATGATTTGAGAGGTTAGCATTGAAATATGTATATTATCATATGTGATATAGATTGCCAGTCCAGGTTTGATGCATGGGACAGGGTGCTCAAGGCCAGTGCAGTGGGATGACCCTGATGGATGGGATGGGGAAGAGGTGGGAGCAGAGTTCAGGATGGGGAACCCACGTATACCCATGGCTGATTAGTGTCAACGTATGGAAAAACCACTACAATATTGTAAAGTAATTAGCCTCCAATTAAATTAATTAAGTAATTAAAATAAATCAATTACCTTAGCTGGTGAAACTTATATATGTCAGCTTATTTCATATACAGCCAGGTAGATATGTCTTATTAAAGGAAAAATCTGACAATTTATTTAGTTTGTTCTCTGTAGGCATTAGAATCATGACTTCATTATTTAGCTTAAATTTCAATAATAATGTATATTATCGTATGTAGAATTAGATAGCCAGTTAATATTTGCTATGACTAAGAAAGCTCAAATTCAGTGTTCTATCACTGCCTAGAGGGGTGGGATAAGGTGGGCAGGAGGGTGGAAGTTCATGAGGGAGCGGACCTATGTATACCAGTGACTGATTCATGTTGATATGTGGCAGAAATCAACACAGTATTATAAGCCAATTATCCTCTAATTAAAAATATATAAATTCAAAATATGAACTTGTATTAAACATTTTTTTCTGACCATAACACTATAAGATTAGATATCAACTACAGGGAAAAAATTGTAAAAAAAACAAACACATGGAAGGTAAGCAATACACTTCTGAATAACCAAAAGGTCACCAAGGAAATCAAAGAAGAAATTATAAAATAATAAAAACAAGACAGTTCAAAGCCTATATGATGCATTAAAAGCAGTGCTAAGAGACAAGTTTATAGCAATACAAGCCTACTTGAAAAAAAATCAAATAAATCCCCTCACATTACACCTAAATCGACTAAAAAAAAAAAGCAACCCAAAATTAGTAGAAGGAAAGAAATCATAAAAATCAGAGCAAATATAAGTTTAAAAAAAAATGAAGGAAACAATAGCAAAGATCAATAAAACTAAAAGCTGGTTCATAAAGAAGATAAGCAAAATTGACAAACCATTATCCAGACTCTTATGAAAAAGAAAAGCAGAGGGGAGAAGACTCAAATCAATAAAATTACAAATGAAAACGAAGTTACAACATACAATGCAGAAATACAAAGGATTAAAAGAGCCTATTATGAGAAACTGTATGGCAATAAAATAGACAACCTGGAAGAAATGGATAAATTCTAAGAAACTGACAACCCTCTAAGACAGAAGGAAAGACTAGAAAATATGAAAAGATCAATGACTATTGCAATTGAAACTGTGATTAAAAAAAAAACTTCCAACAAACAAAAGCCCAGAGCCAGATGGTTTCACAGGTGAATTCTACCAAATGTTTAGAGAAGAAACAAAAGGTATCCTGCTCAAATTCTTCCAGAAAATTTCAGAACTCCCAAACTCATTCTACCAGGTCATCATCACGCTGATAAAAGAAACCCAAAAGAGGGAAATAAGACACCACCAAAAAGACAAAATTACAGGCAAATATCATTAACAAACAGAGGTGCAAAAATCCTCAAAAACTTCTGGAAAATAGAATCCAGAAGCACATTAAAGAGGATCATACAACATGATTAATTGGGGTTGATCCCAGGGATACAAGGATTCTTCAATATGTGCAAACCAATCCATGTTATACACCATATTAAGAAACTGAATGATGAAAACTATATGATCATTTCAAGGAGAAGGAACAAGATGGCGGAGGAAGAGGATGGCGAGACCACTCTCTTCTCCACAAATTAATCAAAACAACGTTTGAATGCAGAGTGAAGTCCACAAAACAAATTCTGAATGCTGGCAGAGGACATTAGACACGCAGAAAAGCAGCCCATTGTCTTCGAAAGGAGGTAGGAAAAAACATAAAAGATAAAAAGAGAGACAAAAGAGGTAAGGACGGAGCTCCGTCCTGGGAAGGGAGGCTTTAAAAAGAGAGAAGTTTCCAAACACCAGGAAACACTCTCACTGACAAGTCTGTGGCGAGCCTTGGAACCTCAGAGGGCCACATAACCAGGAGGAAAAAGAAAGAAATAATTAAAACCCACAGATAACCCACCAAATAGTAACTCCCAGCGGAGAAGCAGCGCAGACGCCTGCATATGCCATTAGAAGGCAGGGGCTTGGCAGGGAGGAGCCAGCTGAACTGCTTAGAGAGAGGACTGGGTTTGAATACTGCGAGAACAATCTGAGAGAACTAACAGGGGATAGCAAAGCAGACTGGGATAGCTTCCCCACGAAAAGGTGGAAAGCTTTAACCTAGGACTCCGTCAGCCCCGCTCACAGAACAAAGGGCTGAGCAGAGCAAGCCAGCTGCAGGCGGCACATCCCCCATCTCCTGCCGAGACAGGCAGGGAGGTCAGCCAGAGCCAGAGGGGGAAACCGTGGCCCCAGAAAGGTATCCGATACAAACTGCAGGCAGGCTTGTTGCTAATCAAAACTTCTTGGGCTCGGGCTAGTCAATATCCACCTGAGAAGCTGCGCCAGTTGTACACCCAGAAAACCAAGTGGCATGGACTGTGGAGGCGATAAGTCACAGCAACCACGCTCGCCAAACACCTGGTCACCTGAGCAGCTCAAACCAGGGAAGGCACAAAACGCAGGCCCAACCAAGTCTGCGCCTTTGTGGAGTAACCAAGAAACTGAACTTCAGACGATCAGACCTGGGAAGTGCATACACCCCAGCACCAGCCTCGGAGAGTTCCTGGCAGAGCACCCTAGAGCCTGTGCAGTGTAGACTGGGACAACACACACGCTGTGAGCAGGGGCAAACCCAGTGTGGCTGAGACGCTACAAGCACTCCCAACAGACGCCAGAGATATTTGTCTGCAGCATTCCTCCCTTCCCAGAACAGGACTGAACAACTGAGCCTTAAAAAGTGTTCACCTGCCCCCTAGGATCAGGGTGGAAATTAGACACTGAAGAGACCAGCAAACAGAAGCTAAAACAGAGGGAACCACCTTGGAAATGACAGATAGAGAAGTCTAGAAACGACTCCAAGAATCAGACCAAAAACCAGAGGCAAGAGGCTTAAGCCCGGATCCTGAGAACACCAGAGAACTCCTGAATCCAGGGAACATTAATCGATAGGAGCACATCAAACACCTCCATACCCACACTAAAACCAAGCACCACCCAAGGGTCAACAAGTTCCAGAGCAAGACATACCACGCATATTCTCCAGCAACACAGGAAAATAGCCCTGAGCTTCAATATACAGGCTGCCCAAAGACACTCCAAACCCACTGACATCTCATAACTCATTACTGGACACTTCAGTGCACTCCAGAGAGAAGAAATCCAGCTCCACCCACCAGAACACCGACACAAGCTTCCCTAACCAGAGAATCTTGACAAGTCACCCATTTGACCCCACATACAGAGAGGAAACTACATAATAAATAGAACTCCACAAACTGCCAGAAGAGGGAAAGGCCACCCCAAGCAAAGCAATATAAGCAAGATGAAGAGGCAGAGAAATACCCAGCAAATAAAGGAACAAGAAAAATTCCCAACAACACAAATAAAAGAGGAAGATATAGAAAATCTACCTGATAAAGAATTTCGAATTTTGATGGTGAAAATGATTCAAAATCTTGAAAGCAAAATGGAGTTACAGATAAATAACCTGAAGAAAGGATTGAGAAGATGGAAGAAAGGTTTAATAAGGATTTAGAGGAAATAAAAGAGTCAATATACAATGAATAATGCAATAGATGAGATCAGAAACACTCTGGAGGGAACAAACAGTAGAATAACAGAGGCAGAACACAGGATAAGTGAGCTAGAAGATAGAATTGTAGAAATAAATGAAACAGAGAGGAAAAAAGCAAAACGAATTAAAAGAAATGAGGACATTCTCAGAGACCTTTGGGACAATGTTAAACGCTCCAACATTCGAATCATAGGAGTCCTAGAAGAAGAAGACAAAAAGAAGGACGATGAGAGAATACTTGAGGAGAAAATAGTTGAAAACTTCCCTAAAATGGGGAAAGAAATAATCATCCAAGTCCAAGAAACATAAAGAGTCCCCAACAGGATAAACCCAAGGTGAATTACTCCAAGACACCTATTAATAAAATTAACAAAGATCAAACGCAAAGAACAAAAATTAAAAACAGCAAGAAAAAAGCAGCAAATAACACACAAATAATATCCATAAGGATAACAGCTGATCTTTCAACAGAAACTCTTCAGTCCAGGAGGGAATGGCAAGACATACTTAAAGTGATGAAAGAAAATGACCTACAGCCCAGATTACTGTACCCAAAAAGGATCTCATTCAAATATGAAGGAGAAATCAAAAGCTTTACAGACAAGCAAAAGCTGAGAGAATTCAGCATCACCAAACCAGCTCTCCAACAAATGCTGAAGGACCTTCTCTAGACAGGAAACACAGAAAGGGTGTATAAACTCGAACCCAAAGCAACATAGAAAATGGCAACGGGATCATACTTATCAATAATTACCTTAAACGTAAATGGGTTGAATGCCCCAACCAAAAGACAAAGGCTGGCTGAATGGATACAAAAACAAGAACCCCATATATGTTGTCTACAAGAGACCCACCTCAAAACGAGGGACACATACAGACTGAAAGTGAAGGGCTGGAAAAAGATGTTCGATGCAAATAGAGACTAAAAGAAAGCAGGAGTAGCAATACTCATATCAGATAAAATAGACTTCAAAACAAAGGCTGTGAAAAGAGACAAAGAAGGAAACTACATAATGATCAAAGGATCAATCCAAAAAGATACAACAATTATAAATACTTATGCACCTAACATAGGAGCACCGCAATATGTAAGACAATTACTAACAAGTATGAAAGGGGAAATTAACAAAAATGCAATAATAGTGGGAGATTTTAATACCCCACTTCCATCTATGGATAGATCAACTAAACAGAAAATTAACAAGGAAACACAAACTTTAAATGATACAATAGACCAGATATACCTAATAGATATCTATTGGACATTTCACCCCAAAATAATGAATTTCACCTTTTTCTCAAGTGCACAAGGAACCTTTTCCAGGATAGATCACATCCTAGGCCATAAATCTAGGCTTGGTAAATTCAGAAAAATTGAAGTCATTCCAAGCATCTTTTCTGACCACAATGCAGTAAGATTAGATCTCAATTATAAGAGAAAAACCATTAAAAATGCCAACATATGGAGACTGAACAACACGCTGCTGAGTAATGAACAAATCATAGAAGAAATCAAAAGAAAAATAAAAATATGCATAGAAATCAATGAAAATGAAAACACAACAACCCAAAACCTCTGGGACACTGTAAAAGCAGTGCTAAGGGGGAAGTTCAGAGTAATACAGGCACATCTCAAGAAAGAAGAAAAAAGTCAACTAAATAACCTAACTCTACATCTAAAGAAACTAGAAAAGGAAGAAATGAAGAAACCCAGGGTTAATGGGAAAAAATCGTAAAAATTAGGGCAGAGATAAATGCAAAAGAAACAAAAGAGACCATAGCAAAAATCAAAAAGCCAAAAGCTGGTTCTTTGAGAAGGTAAATAATATTGACAAACCACTAGCCAGACTCATCAAGAAACAAAGGGAGAAGAATCAAATCAATAAAATTAGAAATGAAAATGGAGAGATCACAACTGACAACGCAGAAATACAACAGATTATTAGAGAATACTATCAACAATTATATGGCAATAAAATGAATAACCTGGAAGAAATGGACAAATTCCTAGAAAAGTACAACTTTCCAAAACTGAACCAGGAAGAAAGAGAAAATCTGAACAGACCCGTCACAAGTATGGAACTAGAGGCTGTAATCAGAAATCTTCCAGCAAACAAAAGCCCAGGTCCAGACGGCGTCACAGCTGAATTCTACCAAAAATGTAGAGAAGAGCTAACACCTATTCTACTCAAACTCTTCCAGAAAATTGCTGAGGAAGGGAAACTTCCAAACTCATTCTATGATGCCACCATCGCCCTAATCCCACAACCTTGTAAAGATCCCACAAAAAAAGAATACTACAGGCCAATATTACTGATGAACATACATGCAAAAATCCTTAACAAAATTCTAGCAATCAGAATTCAACAACACATTAAGAAGATCATACATCATGACTATGTGGGCTTAATCCCAGGAATGCAAGGATTCTGCAATATCTGCAAATTAATCAACATAATACACCACATTAACAAACTGAAAAATAAAAATCATATGATTATTTCAATAGATGCAGAGAAAGACTTCGACAAAATTCAACATCCATTTATGATAAAAACCCTCCAGAAAGTGGGAATAGAAGGGACATATCTCAACATAATAAAAGCTACATATGACAAACCCACAGCAAACATGATCCTCAATGGTGAAAAACTGAAAGCATTTCCCCTAAAGTCAGGAACAAGACAAGGATGCCCACTCTCACCACTACTATTCAACATAGTTCTGGAAGTTTTGGCTACAGCAATCAGAGCAGAAAAAGACGTAAAAGGAACACAAATTGGAAAAGAACAAGTAAACCTTTCACTGTTCGCTTATGACATGATCCTATACACAGAAAATCCTAAAGACTTTACCAGAAAACTACTAGAGTTAATCAATGAATACAGTAAAGTTGCAGGATATAAAATCAACACACCGAAATCCCTTGCATTCCTATACACTAATAATGAGAAAATAGAAAGAGAAATTAAGGAAACTATTCCATTCACTGTTGCAATGAAAAGAATTAAATACTTAGAAATATATCTACCTAAGGAAACAAAATACTTGTTCATAGAGAACTATAAAACACTAGTCAAAGTGATCAAAGAGGATATTAATAGATGGGGAAATATACCGTGTTCGTGGATTGGAAGAATAAATATTGTAAAAATGAGTATACTACCCAAAGTAATTTATACATTCAATGCAATCCCTATCAAGCTACCAAAGATATTTTTCACAGAACTAGAACAAATAATCTCACAATTTGTATGGAAATACAAAAAACCTCGAATAGCCAAAGCAATCTTGAGGAAGAAGAATGGAACTGGGGGAAGTAACCTGCTGGACTTCAGGCTCTACTACAAAGCCACAGTCATCAAGACACTATGGTACTGGCATAAAGACAAATATAGATCAATGGAACAAAATAGAAAGCCCAGAGATTAATCCACGCACCTATGGACACCTTATCTTTGACAAAGGAGGCAAGAATATAAAATGGAGAAAAGACAGTCTCTTTAACAAGTGGTGCTGGGAAAACTGATCAGCCACTTGTAAAAGAATGAAACTAGAACTCTTCCTAACACCATACACCAAAATAAACTCAAAATGGATTAGAGAGCTAAATATAAGACCAGAAACTATAAAACTCCTAGAGGAGAACATAGGCAAAACACTCTCCGACATAAATCACAGCAGGATCCTCCAAGACCCACCTCCCAGAATATTGGAAATAAAAGAAAAAATTAAAAAATGGGACCTATGGTATGGACCTAACAGAAGCAGAAGATATTAAGAAGAGGTGGCAGGAATACACAGAAGAACTGTACAAAAAAGATCTTCACGACCAAGATACTCACGATAACGTGATCACTGACCTAGAGCCAGACATCTTGGAATGTGAAGTCAAGTGGGCCTTAGAAAGCATCACTACTAACAAAGCTAGTGGTGGTGATGGAATTCCAGTTGAGCTATTTCAAGTCTTGAAAGATGATGCTGTGAAAGTGCTGCACTCAATATGCCAGCAGATTTGGAAAACTCAGCAGTGGCCACAGGACTGGAAGAGGTCAGTCTTCATTCCAATCCCAAAGAAAGGCAATGCCAAAGAATGCTCAAACTACCACACAATTGCACTCATCTCACACGCTAGTAAAGACATGCTCAAAATTCTCCAAGCCAGGCTTCAGCAGTATGTAAACCGTGAACTCCCAGATGTTCAAGCAGGTTTTAGAAAAGGCAGAGGCACCAGAGATCAAATTGCCAACATCCGCTGGATCATGGAGAAAGCAAGAGAGTTTCAGAAAAACATCTATTTCTGCTTCATTGACTATGCCAAAGCCTTTGACTGTGTGGATCACAATAAACTGTGGAACATTCTGAAAGAGATGGGAATCCCAGACCACCTGACCTGCCTCT
This sequence comes from Moschus berezovskii, assembly GCF_049115385.1. Lineage (NCBI taxonomy): Eukaryota > Metazoa > Chordata > Mammalia > Artiodactyla > Moschidae > Moschus > Moschus berezovskii. The sequence goes on along the minus strand of NC_142488.1, from coordinate 46,707,075 downwards.
TGAGAAACCTGTATGCAGGTCAGGAAGCAACAGTTAGAACCGGTCATGGAACAACAGACTGGTTCCAAATAGGAAAAGGAGTGCGTCAAGGTTGTATATTGTCACCTTGCTTATTTAACTTATATGCAGAGTACATCATGAGGAACGCTGGGCTGGAAGAAGCACAAGCTGGAATCAAGATTGCTGGGAGAAATATCAATAACCTCAGATATGCAGATGACACTACCCTTATGGCAGAAAGTGAAGAGGAACTCAAAAGCCTCTTGATGAAAGTGAAAGAGGAGAGTGAAAAGGTTGGCTTGAAGCTCAACATTCAGAAAACAAAGATCATGGCATCTGGTCCCATCACTTCATGGGAAATAGTTGGAAAAACAGTGGAAACAGTGTCAGACTTTGTTTTTTTGGGCTCCAAAATCACTGCAGATGCTGATTGCAGCCATGAAATTAAAAGACGCTTGCTCCTTGGAAGGAAAGTGATGACCAACCTTGATAGTATATTAAAAAGCAGAGACATTACTTTGCCGACCAAGGTCCGTCTAGTCAAGGCAATGGTTTTTCCCGTGGTCATGTATGGATGTGAGAGTTGGACTGTGAAGAAAGCTGATCGCCGAAGAATTGATGCTTTTGAACTGTGGTGTTGGAGAAGACTCTTGAGAGTCCCTTATACTGCAAGGAGATCCAACCAGTCCATTCTAAAGGAGATCAATCCTGGATGTTCATTGGAGGGACTGATGCTAAAGCTGAAACTCCAATACTTTGGCCACCTCATGAGACGAGTTGACTCACTGGAAAAGACTCTGATGCTGGGAAAGGTTGGGGGCGGGAGGAGAAGGGGACGACGGAGAATGAGATGGCTGGATGGCATCACCGACTCTGTGGACATGAGTTTGAGTGTACTCCGGGAGTTGGTGATGGACAGGGAGGCCTGGCGTGCTGTGATTCATGGGGTCGCGGAGAGTCGGACACGACTGAGCGACTGAACTGAACTGAACTGAACTGAATTAAAATCAAAAGCTTCTGCACAGCAAAGGAAACTCTAAGCAAGGTGAGAAGACAGCCTGCAGAATGGGAGAATATAATAGCAAATGAAGCAACTGATAAAGGATTAATCTCCAAAATATACAAGCAGCTCCTGCAGCTCAATTCCAGAAAAATAAATGACACAATCAAAAAGTGGGCCAAAGATCTAAACAGACATTTCTCCAAAGAAGACATAAAGATGGCTAACAAACACATGAAAAAATGCTCAACATCCCTCTTAATCAGAGAAATGCAAATCAAAACCACAATGAGATACCATTTCACACCAATCAGAATGGCTGCTATCCAAAAGTCTACATGCAATAAATGCTGGAGATGGTGTGGAGAGAAAGGAACCCTCTTACACTATTGGTGGGAATGCAAACTAGTTAAGCCACTATGGAGAACAGTGTGGAGACTCCTCAAAAAACTGGAAATAGAACTGCCATATGATCCAGCAATTGCACTCCCGGGCATACACACAGAGGAAACCAGAATTGAAAGAGACACCTGTACTCCAATGTTCATCGCAGCACTGTTTATAATAGCCAGGACATTGGAAGCAACCTAGATGTCCATCTGCAGACGAATGGATAAGAAAGCTTTGGTACATATACATAATGGAGTATTACTCAGCCATTAAAAAGAATGCATTTGAATCAGTTCTAAAGAGGTGGATGAAACTGTAGCCTATTATACAGAGTGAAGTAAGCCAGAAAGAAAAACACCAATACACTACACTAACGCATATATATGGAATTTAGAAAGATGCAAATGATAACCCTGTATATGAGACAGCAAAAGAGACACGGATGGATAGAACAGTCTTTGGGACTCTGTGGGAGAGGGTGAGGGTGGGATGGTTTGGGAGAATGGCATTGAAATATGTATATTATCATATGTGAAACGAGTCGCCAGTTCAGGGTCGATGCATGTTACAGGATGCTCGGGGCTGGTATGCAGGGATGACCCAGAGGGAGGATAAGGGGAGGAGTGAGGTGGTAGGGGGTTCGGGAGGGTGAACTCATGTACACCCGGGGTGGATTCATTTCAATGTATGGCAAAACCAACCAATATAATACTGTAAAATAATTAGCCTCCAATAAAAATAAAAATAACAATTAAAAAAAACCTATATGATCATTACAATAGATGCAGAGAAAGCTTTCAACTAAATTCAACCGCATTCATAATAAAATTTTGGAAAGTAGGTATAGAAGGAATATAATAAAGGCCATATATAACAAACCCACTGAAAATATTCTCAATAATTTAAAACTCCACTGAGCATTTCCGCTGAGATCAGGGAAAAGACAAGTGTGCCCACTCTCATCACTATTATTTAATATAGTTTTGAAAGTCCTAGCCATGGCAATCGGAGAAGAAAAAGAAATAAATGGAACACATCTTGGAAAAGAAGAAGTAAAACTCTCACTATTTGAGGATGACAAGTAAATCTACATAGAAAGACTGAAAGATGCCACTAAAAAAATCATTAGAATTAATCAATGAATGTAGTATAATCAGTTCAGTTCAGTCACTCAGTCGTGTCCGACTCTCCGCGACCCCATGAACCACAGAACGCCAGGCCTCCCTGTCCATCACCAACTCCCGGAGTACACTCAAACTCATGTCCACAGAGTCGGTGATGCCATCCAGCCATCTCATTCTCCGTCGTCCCCTTCTCCTCCCGCCCCCAACCTTTCCCAGCATCAGAGTCTTTTCCAGTGAGTCAACTCGTCGCATGAGGTGGCCAAAGTATTGGAGTTTCAGCTTTAGCATCAGTCCCTCCAATGAACATCCAGGATTGATCTCCTTTAGAATGGACTGGATGGATCTCCTTGCAGTATAAGGGACTCTCAAGAGTCTTCTCCAACACCACAGTTCAAAAGCATCGATTCTTCGGTGATCAGCTTTCTTCACAGTCAAACTCACATCCATACATGACCACGGGAAAAACCATTGCCTTGACTAGACGGACCTTGGTTGGCAAAGTAATGTCTCTGCTTTTTAATATACTATCAAGGTTGGTCATAACTTTCCTTCCAAGGAGCAAGCGTCTTTAAATTTCATGGCTGCAATCAGCATCTGCAGTGATTCTGGAGCCCAAAAAAATAAAGTCTGACACTGTTTCCACTGTTTTTCCATCTATTTCCCATGAAGTGATGGGACCAGATGCCATGATCTTTGTTTTCTGAATGTTGAGCTTCAAGCCAACCTTTTCACTCTCCTCTTTCACTTTCATCAAGAGGCTTTTGAGTTCCTTTTCACTTTCTGCCATAAGGGTAGTGTCATCTGCATATCTGAGGTCATTGATATTTCTCCCAGCAATCTTGATTCCAGCTTGTGCTTCTTCCAGCCCAGCGTTCCTCATGATGTACTCTGCATATAAGTTAAATAAGCAAGGTGACAATATACAACCTTGACGTACACCTTTTCCTATTTGGAACCAGTTTGTTGTTCCATGTCCAGTTCTGACTGTTGCTTCCTGACCTGCATACAGGTTTCTCAAGAGGCAGGTCAGGTGGTCTGGGATTCCCATCTCTTTCAGAATTTTCCACAGTTTATTGTGATCAACACAGTTAAAGGCTTTGGCATAGTCAACGAAGCAGAAATAGATGTTGTTCTGAAACTCTCTTGCTTTCTCCATGATCCAGCGGATGTTGGCAATTTGATCTCTTGTGCCTCTGCCTTTTCTAAAACCTGCTTGAACATCTGGGAGTTCACGGTTTACATATTGCTGAAGCCTGGCTTGGAGAATTTTGAGCATGACTTTACTAGCGTGTGAGATTACTCATACATAAAAAGGAATGGATTTAAGTCAATTGCAGGGAGGTGGATGGAACTAGAGCCTGTTATTCAGAGTGTAGTAAGTCAGAAAGAGAAAAATAAATATTGTATCAGTTTAGTTCAGTTCAATCGCTCAGTCCTGTCCGACTCTTTGTGTCCCCACGAATCACAGCACGCCAGGCCTCCCTGTCCATCACCAACTCCAAGAGTTTACTCAAACTCATGTGCTTATAGTCGATGATGCCATCCAGCCATCTCATTCTCTGTTGTCCCCTTCTCCTCCTGCCCCCAATCCCTCCCAGCATCAGAGTCTTTTCCAATGAGTCAACTCTTTGCATGAGGTGGCCAAAGTATTGGAGTTTCAGCTTTAACATCAGTCCTTCCAATGAACACCCTGGACTGATCTCCTTTAGAACGGACTGGTTGGATCTCCTTGCAGTCCAAGGGACTCTCAAGAGTCTTCTCCAACACCACAGTTCAAAAGCATTGATTCTTCAGTGCTCAGCTTTCTTCACAGTCCAACTCTCACATCCATACATGACCACTGGAAAAACCATAGCCTTGACTAGATGGACCTTTGTTGGCAAAGTAATGTCTCTGCTTTATAATATGCTATCTAGGTTAGTCATAACTTTCCTTATGGTAAGACATATATTTGGAATCTAGAAAAATGATAGTGATGAACCTATTTTCAGGGGAGGATTAGCGATTCAGAATGAGAAAACAGATTGTGGACCCAGTAAGGGAAGGGGAGGTTGGATCCAAAAGATAAAATAACACTGACATATGTACAGTATCATGTGTAAAATAGAAAGATGGTGGGAAGTTTCTGTATAATACAGGGAGGCCAGTCTGCTGCTATGTGATGATCTAGTGGGAAGAAATATGTGAAGGGGATGGAGGCCTACAAGGGAGGGTATATATGTATAATTATGGCTGATTCATGTTATTCATAGAAACAAGCATGGTATTTTATTTTATTTTATTTTTTTTACTTACTTATCTGATTTATTATTTCTTTTTTTTTTTATTTCTAAAAAAGAATTTTATTAAAAAAGCACAAATGCAAAGAAATGAACAGAGGAAAATTTATGCGTCGAACCTGGACTGGTCACTTATGATAATATACATGCTACAATTCCATTCTCTCCAATCATTCCACCTTCACCCTCTCCCACAGAGTCCCAAAGACTGTTCTAAATGCCTATGTCTCTTTTGCAGTCTCTTATACAGGGTTCAGGTTACCATTTTTCTAAATTCCATATATATGCGTTAATATATGGTATTGATGTTCTTCTTTCTGGCTTACTTCACTCTGTATAATTGGCTCCAATTTCATCCACCTCATTAAAACTGATTCAAATGCATTCTTTTTGATGGCTGAGAAATACTCCATTGTGTATATGTACCAAAGCTTTCTTATCCATTCATCTGAAGATGGACATCTAGGTTGCTTCCATGTCCTGGCTATTATAAACAGTGCTGCAATGAACATTGGAGTACATGTGTCTCTTTCAATTCTGGTTTCCTCGGTGTGTATGCCCAGGAGTGCGATTGCTGGATCATATGGCAGTTCTATTTCCAGTTTTCTGAGGAATCTCCACACTGTTCTCCATAGTGGCTGTACTAGTTTGCATTCCCACCAACAGTGTAAGAGGGTTCCCTTCTCTCCACACCCTCTCCAGCACTTATTGCATGTAGACTTTTGGATAGCAGCCATTCTGACTGGTGTGAAATGGTATCTCATTGTGGTTTTGATTTGCATTTCTCTGATGATGAGGGATGTTGAGCATTTTTTCATGTGTTTATTAGCCATCTTTATGTCTTCTTTGGAGAAATGTCTGTTTAGTTCTTTGGCCCATTTTTTGATTGGGTCACTTAGTTTTCTGGAATTAAGCTGCAGGAGCTGCTTGTATAATTTGGAGATTAATCCTTTATCAGTTGCTTCATTTGCTATTATTGTCTCCCATTCTGAAGGTTGTCTTCTCACCTTGCTTAGAGTTTCCTTTGCTGTGCAGAAGCTTTTGGTTTTAATTAGGTCCCATTTGTTTATTTTTGCTTTTATTTCCAATATTCTGGGAGGTGGGTCTTGGAGGATCCTGCTGTGATTTATGTCGGAGAGTGTTTTGCCTACGTTCTCCTCTAGGAGTTTTATAGTTTCTGGTCTTACATTTAGCTCTCTAATCCATTTTGAGTTTATTTTGGTGTATGGTGTTAGGAAGAGTTCTAGTTTCATTCTTTTACAAGTGGCTGACCAGTTTTCCCAGCACCACTTGTTAAAGAGACTGTCTTTTCTCCATTTTATATTCTTGCCTCCTTTGTCGAAGATAAGGTGTCCATAGGAGCGTGGGTTTATCTCTGGGCTTTCTATTTTGTTCCATTGATCTATATTTCTGTCTTTATGCCAGTACCATACTATCTTGATGACTGTGGCTTTGTAATAGAGCCTGAAGTCCGGCAGGTTAATTCCCCCTGCATGGTATTTTAAAGCAAACTTCCTCCAGTTAAAAAATAAATTAAAAGATTAAAAGCTTTTATCTTCCTTGATATTTCTATTGCTTTATTTTGGTTTCTATTTTATTTATCTTTTCTCTGATTTTTCTGCATTTCCTTCTGCTGGCTTTACTGCTTTGTTTTTTCATCTTTTTCTAATTTTAAACATAGTAGGTTAAGGATGTTACTTGGATGTTACTTATTTCTTGAGCAAGACCTGTGCACTATGAACATCCCTCTAAGAACTGCTTTTGCTGCATCCCATAGATTTTATAACATATTTTCATTTAGTTCATCTTCAGGTGTTTTCTGATTTCTTCTTTGATTTCATTGTTATACACTGGTTTTGTAGTGGCCTATTTTTAGTGTCCACATGTTTGTTCTTTCCCAGATTTATTTCTGTTGCTGTTGTTCAGTCATTCAGTTGTGTCTGAATCTGTGTGACACCATGGATTGCAGCACACCAATCTTCTCTGTCCTGAAGTTTGCTCCAACTTATGTCCTATCTCCTGAAGTTTGCTCCAACTCATGTCCATTGAGTCAGTGATGCCATCAAAAGATCTCATCCTCTGTCGTCCCATTCTCCTTCTGCTCTCAATATTTCCTGGCATCAAAGTCTTTTCCAGTGAGTTGGCTCTTCACATCATATGGCCAAAGCATTGAAACTTCAGCTTCAGCATCAGTCCTTCCAATGAATATTCAGGGTTGATTTCTTTTAGAATTGACTGGTTTGATCTCCTTTCTATCCAAGGGAGTCTCAAGAGTCTTCTCCAGCACCACAATTCGAAAATATAAATTCTTCAGTGCTCAGCCTTCTTTATTGTCCAATTCTCACATTTATACATGACTACTGAAAAAAAACATAGATTTGACTATACAGACTTTATGGGCAAAGTGATATCTCTGCTTTTTAATATGATATCTAGGTTTTTCATAGTTTTTCTTCCAAGGAGCAAGCATCTTTTAATTTGACGACTGCAGTCACCATCTACAGTGATTTTTGAGCCCAAGAAAATAAAGTGTTCTAATTTCATTTTGTTGTAGTCAGAACTTATGCTTGATGTAACTTCTATGCTCATGAGTTTGTAGAGGTTTGTTTTGTGACATATTATGCTCTCTTTTCTGGAGAAAGTTCCATGTGCACTTGAGAAGAGTGTGTATTCTTTTTATGGATGCTGTGTCTTGACTTAATATCAATTAAGTCCATCTGCTCTAATATGTCATATAGGATTTCTGTTGTCTTGCCAATTTTCTACCTGGATAATATGTCCACGGATGTCAGTGGGGTACTAAAACCTCTTACTATTATTGTCTTATTGTAAATTCCTCTCTTTATGTTTGTTAGCATATGATTTATGCATTTAGGTGCTCCTGTATTGGATTTGTGTATGTTAACAAGTGTAATATCCTTTTTTTCTTATTGATCTTTTCAACATTATATAATCTTTCTTTGTCTTTCTTTATATCATTTGCTTTAAAGTCTATTTTATCTGATATGAATGTTGCTATCTCACTTTCTTATTTTCATTTGCATCATATATCATTTTCCTTCCCCTCACTTTCAGTCTGTGTGTTTTTCACTCTGAAATAAATCTCTTGTAGGCATATTATTGGATCTTGCTTCCTTATCCAACTAGCCACTCTATATCCACTCCAGCATTCTTGCCTGAAGAATCCCCTGGACTATGGAACCTGGCAGGGTGCAGAACATAGGGTTGTAAAGAGTCAGACACGACTGAAGGAATTTAGCATGTACATACATCTTTCGACGTAGCATTTAGTTCATAAGATTCATGTCAATGTATGGCAAAACAAATACAATAATGTAAAGTAATAAAAAAATGAATCAAACCAAAAAAAAATAAACAAAATAAAATTGATTTTACTTCTAGTAAGAAAAAATGATTACTGATAGGTATGAACTTATTTCCATTTTGGTACTTGCTTTCTGATTTATTTTTGCATTTCTTTTCTATTCTTTTAGTCTCTTCCTATATGGTTTCATAATTTTCTTGAATGGAATGCTTGTGACTCTTCCTCTCTTGTTTCTGTTTATCTGTTGTAGGGTTTTGATTTGTAGTTACTATGGAGTTTATGTATGTTTATCTGTAGCTATGTCTAATTGTTTTAAACTAATAATCAACATCAATCATGTTCTCAATGACCTCCTTATTTTTTACTCCTATCCACTACATTTTGTGTTTTTCATGTGCTAGTTTTATACCTTCATGCTTATGCTTGTACTGTTTCCTGTAGAAAGAATCTCTTCTATAATTTTTGTTGTTGTTTTTAATCTATTTACTAACTTTTTAGTGTGAACTTCAAGCCTTACTATATATTTGACTTTCCTATTGGGATTTTCCCTTTCTATACATTCTAGTTTATTTTCAACTTAAAGAAGACCCTTCAACATTTCCTTTAGGGAAGGTTTATTATTGATGAATTATTTTAATTTCTGCTTGTCTGAGAAAGTGTTTATCTCTCTTTTTTTTTTTTTCTAAATTATAATTTTGTTCGGTAGAATATCCTGTGTTCAGGTTTTTCCCTTTCAGGACTTTGAATATATCATGCCATGACCTTCTGTCCTATTAAGTTTCTGTAGAGAAATCAGCTGATAGAATTATAGAGACCCCCTTGAATATGACTCTTTGCATTTCTCTTGCTGCATTTGGAGTATACTCTTTGCCTTCAATTTTTGCCATTTTAAGTATAATATGTCTTGCTGTGGGTCTGTTTGGGTTAATTTTGCTTGGGACCCTCTGTGCTCCTTATTCCTGGATATCTATTTCCTCAGGACTTTGGTTTGGGAAGGTTTCAGCCATGATTTTGTCAAATGTATCTTTAATTCACTTCTCTCTCTCTTCTTCTGGAACATTTTACATGAGCCCATAGATCTTGTATCTTGCTTTCAGGTGTTTTTTTGTTTGTTCCATTTGTTTTTCTGTCTGCTGTTTTGATTGTATGATTTTAATTTTTCTCTTTCTGATCATTTACTCGTTCTTTTGTGTCTTTTAATCAGCTATTCAATGTTTCTAGATCACCTTTTATCTCAGAAATTGAATTATCTATTTTTGATTCGGTCATCCTCATAGTTAAGAATGTCTTGTTACAATGATCTGAGTTTATATTGGTAATCTTCCTAATTCAGTTAACACTTTTATTACCTCTTTTTGGAACTCAATGTCTCATAGACTGACAACATCTGTTTCATAATTTAGTCTCAGGTTTTTTCTCTTACTCTTTTACTCAGGATTCATTCCTCTGCCTTTGTATTTTACTCCACTTTTTTTTTCTTGAATTTAGGTGAAAAGTATGTCTACTGTAGTTTTGAAGGTGTGCGTTTATCTGGGAGTGTTCTTATGTCGACTGCATGTATCCAGTATCTTTGTGGCAAAACTGGTTTTGATGTGGACCCCAGCTATGTCTTTCCTCAGGATATGTTGGCCACTATCACCTTGACAGTGAGTGTAGCTGGTGTTGAAGGATGCAAAGTCTGTGCAGAGTGTGAGGCAGGACTTCCTCTTTACTCCATAGATGTTTGCACCCTCTCAGGGTTGGGTTCTGCTCCCTACTTACTGTAGCAGAAACATTGAGGGTCATGCTTGAACTGACTCTCTCTCTTCTGAGTGCATTTTCTGCCTCAAAGAGTAGAGTGCTGATGTAAGCGTGGCTTATGCACTCACAGAGATCTGATGCATTGCCTGTATAAGTGTTTGTATCTCCACACCAAGATGTAGTTCAAAGTTGTATCACTCCTCCTGTTCTGGTCATCTCTGATCTAGTGCAAACTTGTGGCATGGTGTCTGTAAGATTGCAGCATTTGCTAGGCTGGGACTGGGATTCAGGACATTGTGGTGCAAGTAATTGAAGTGGCTACAGTGCTGTCGGAGATCTGGGCTGCTTCTGTGGTACTGATGGAGTCAGTGCCGACACTGGCTGCTGTCACCCCACCTGAACCACATCCCAGGAATCCAGCCATCCCTCTGTCCCTAGATCACATCTTTTCCCAGGATCTGTCTTCCTTAGACCCATCATCAACCTGTGGCTTGTGGGTGGGTGGGTCCAGAACTTTTTTTCAAATGGGAGCTGTGAACAAGTTGTGGAGGTCATTAGTGATTCTTGAGGTACCACTTGAATAAGTGCCAACAATGGTCACCACTGATCCATTTGATCACACATCAGGTCTTTGGACTGTCTATGTGTAACTAGGCCAAATGTTTTTCCAGGGCCTGTGTAGCACAGGCCCCATGCCAAGCTGCAGTGTATAATAATCAGGCCTGAGGTATTCATTCCTCTTATATTGGAGAGTGAGGTGAGGTGGCAGTCACTAGTACAAAGTTGTCTCCACCCTTTTAATTGTCAAGTCAGCACCCTCATATTATGGAAGTGGAATTTAGCCTTCTCCATCACTTATATCTGTTCAAGCAATTATTCTAGCAGCTAAGGGGTTTGTATCCTTTGCATAGAACCCCAGGTCTGGGCCATGTAGTCTTTGGCTCCACCTGGTCACTCTCCAACGATATGCCTTTGCATAATTTCTCTTCCTTTCAGATCCTTTCCAAGAGCAGAAATCCCAATCCTATGTCCTTTTTCCTTCCTACCTAGTTACTTGGAAATCTTTCTTGCAGCTTTGGTTGTATAGGAGTTTTGCCATTTTCATCTTTTCCCCCATAATAACTGTTCCACATGTAGATGTAATTTTGATGTGTTCATGGGAAGGAGGTACATTTCATACTCTTCCACTTCACCATTTTGATATGACACCCTCTTCTTATTTCTAGTATCCATAGTAGTTTTTACCTCTTAATCTCCTACCTCTATCTTGTCCCTCATCTATACTTCTATCCTTTGGGAACCACAAGTTTCTTCTCTATGTCTGGAAGTTTCTGCTCTTATGAAGTAGTTTGTATTATTTTTAAGATTTCACATATAAGAGATAACGTACAGTATTTGTCTTTGTCTGATTCATTTCACTAACTACAGTAACCTTCAGTTCCATTCATGCTGTGGCAACTGGAAAAAAATATCATTCTTTTTATTGCTGGGTCATATATGCGTGTGTGTACACACACACACACACACACATGGCTTCCCAGGTGGTGCTAGTGGTAAAGAACTCACCTGCCAATACAGGAGACATATGAGGCACAGGTTCGATCACTGAATCAAGAAGATTCCCTGTAGGAGGGCATAGGAACCTACTCCAGTATTCTTGCCTGGAGAGCCCCGTGGATAGAGAAGCCTGTGGGCTACAATCGATACAGCCACAAAGACATGACTGAAACAACTTAACACACATGAACAGATGCATGTACCATAGCCTTTTTATCCAGTTACCTGACATGTGCTGTTTTCATATCTTGGCTGTTAGAAACAATACTGCTATAAAGATTGAGGTGCATGTACATTTTAAAATTATTATTATTTTTTATTGGAGGCTAATTATTTTACAATATTATATTGGTTGATTTTTCCATACATTGACATGAATCCTCCCCGGGTGTGCATGAGCTCTCCTTCCTGAACCCCATTCCCACTTCCCTCCTCCCCTTATCCTCCCTCTGGGTCATCCCCGTGCAACAGCCCCAAGCATCCTTTATCATGCGTCGAACTTGGACTGGTGATTTGTTTCACATATGATAATATACATGTTTCAATGCCATTCTCCCAAATCATGTTACCCTCGCCCTCTCCCACAGAGTCCAAAAGACTGTTCTATACACCTGTGTCTCTTTTGCTGTCTCATATACAGGGTTATCATCACCATCTTTCTATATTCCATACATATGAGTTAGTATACTGTATTGGTGTTTTTCTTTCTGGCTTATTTCACTCTGTATAATAGGCTCCAGTTTCATCAACTTCATTAGAACTGATTCAAATGCATTCTTTTTAATGACTGAGTAATACTATTAAGAAGAGGTGGCAAGAACACACAGAACTGTACAAAAAAGATCTTCACGACCAAGATACTCACGATAACGTGATCACTGACCTAGAGCCAGACATCTTGGAATGTGAAGTCAAGTGTGCCTTAGGAAGCATCACTACGAACAAAGCTAGTGAAGGTGATGGAATTCCAGTTCAGCTATTTTAAATCTTGAAAGATGATGCTGTGAAAGTGCTGCACTCAATATGCCAACAAATTTGGAGAACTCAGCAGTGGCCACAGGACTGGAAGAGGTCAGTCTTCATTCCAATCCCAAAGAAAGGCAATGCCAAAGAATTGTCAAACTACTGCACAATTGCACTCATCTCACATGCTAGTAAAGTCATGCTCAAAATTCTCCAAGCCAGGCTTCAGCAATATGTGAACTGTGAACTCCCAGATGTTCAAGTTGGTTTTAGAAAAGGCAGAGGCACCAGAGATCAAATTGCCAACATCCGCTGGATCATGGAGAAAGCAAGAGAGTTCCAGAAAAACATCTATTTCTGATTCACTGACTATGCCAAAACCTTTGACTGTGTGGATCACAATAAACTGTAGAAAATTCTGAAAGAGATGTGAATACCAGACCACCTGACCTGCCTCTTGAGAAACCTGTATGCAGGTCAAGAAGCAACAGTCAGAAATGTACAAGGAACAACAGACTGGTTCCAAATAGGAAAAGGTGTACGTCAAGGCTGTATATTGTCACCTTGCTTATTTAACTTATATGCAGAATACATCATGAGGAACGCTGGGCTGGAAGAAGCACAAGCTGGAATCAAGATTGCTGGGAGAAATATCAATAACCTCAGCTATGCAGATAACACTACACTTATGGCAGAAAGGGAAGAGGAACTAAGAAGCCTCTTGATGAAAGTGAAAGAGGAGAGTGAAAAGGTTGGCTTGAAGCTCAACATTCAGAAAACAAAAACCATGGCATCTGGCCCCATCACTTCATGGGAAATAGATGGAAAAACAGTGGAAACAGTGTCAGACTTTATTTTTTTGGGCTCCAAAATCACTGCAGATGCTGATTGCAGCCATGAAATTAAAAGATGCTTACTCCTTGGAAGGAAAGTTATGAACAAACTTGATAGTATATTAAAAAGCAGAGACATTACTTTGCCAACAAAGGCCCATCTAGTCAAGGCTATGGTTTTTCCCGTGGTCATGTATGGATGTGAGAGTTTGACTGTGAAGAAAGCTGATCACCGAAGAATCGATGCTTTTGAACTGTGGTGTTGGAGAAGACTCTTGAGAGTCCCTTGGACTGCAAGGAGATCCAACCAGTCCATTCTAAAGGAGATCAATCCTCGGTGTTCACTGGAAGGACTGATGGTAAAGCTGAAGCTCCAATACTTTGGCCACCTCATGCGATGACTTGACTCACTGGAAAAGACTCTGATGCTGGGAAAGGTTGGGGGCGGGAGGAGAAGGGGACGACCGAGAATGAGATGGCTGGATGGCATCACCGACTCTGTGGACATGAGTTTGAGTGAACTCCGGGAGTTGGTGATGGACAGGGAGGCCTGGGGTGCTGTTATTCATGGGGTCGCAGAGAGTCGCACATGACTGAGCGACTGAACTGAACTGAACTGAACTGAATACTCCATTGTGTATATGTACCAAAGCTTTCTTATTCATTCATCTGCAGGTGGACATCTAGGTTGCTTCCATGTCCTCGCTATTATAAACAGTGCTGCGATGAACATTGGAGTACATGTGTCTCTCAATTCTGGTTTCCTCGGTGTGTATGCCCAGGAGTGTGATTGCCGGATCATATGGGAGTTCTATTTCCAGTTTTTAAAGGAATCTCCATACTGTTCTCCATAGTGGCTGTACTAGTTTGCATTCCCACCAACAGTGTAAGAGGTTTCCCTTCTCTCCACACCCTCTCCAGCACTTATTGCATGTAGACTTTTGGATAGCAGCCATTCTGACTGTTGTGAAATGGTATCTCATTGTGGCTTTGATTTGCATTTCTCTGATTAAGAGGGATGTTGATAATTTTTTCATGTGTTTTTTAGCCATCTGTATGTCTTCTTTAGAGAAATGTCTGTTTAGTTCTTTGACCTGTTTTTTGATTGGGTCATTTATTTTTCTGGAATTGAGCTGCAGGTGCTGTTTGTATATTTTGTAGATTAATTGTCAGTTGTTTCATTTGCTATTATTTTCTCCCATTCTGAAATCTGTCTTTTCACCTTGCTTATAGTTTCCTTTTCTGTGCAGAAGCTTTTAATTTTAATTAGGTCCCATTTGTTTATTTTTGCTTTTATTTCCAATATTCTGGGATGTGGGTCATGGTGAAAGTAATCAAAGAGGACACTAATAGATGGAGAAATATTCCGTGTTCGTGGATTGGAAGAATAAATATTGTCAAAATGAGTATACTACCCAAAGTAATTTATACATTCAATGCAATCCCTATCATTCTACCAACGATATTTTTCACAGAGCTAGAACAAATAATCTCACAATTTGTATGGAAATACAAAAAACCACGAATATCCAAAGCAGTCTTGAGGAAGAAAAATGGAACTGGGGGAATCAACCTGCCAGACTTCAGGCTCTACTACAAAGCCACAGTCATCAAGACAGTATGGTATTGGCATAAAGACAGAACTACAGATCAATGGAACAAAATAGAAAGCCCAGAGATAAATCCATGCACCTATGGACACCTTATCTTTGACAAAGGAGGCAAGAATATAAAATGCAGAAAAGACAGTCTCTTTAACAAGTGGTACTGGGAAAACTGGTCAGCCACTTGTAAAAGAATGAAACTAGGACACTTCTTAACACCATATACAAAAATAAACTCAAAATGGATTAAAGATCTAAATGTAAGACCAGAAACTATAAATCTCCTAGGGGAGAACGTAGGTAAAACACTCTCTGACATAAAATTATTAATAGTTTTTTGTTATTTTTTTTCCTTCAGGTAAATACCTAGGAGTGGAATTGCTAGACCATATGGTATTTCTGGACACTCACAGACAAGTCTGGGTAAGTCCCTTGTGGGTTCACTGTTCCTTTCTCCTGGGTCCTAGTGCACACAAGGTTTTGTCTATGCCCACCAAGAGCCTGTTTGCCCAGTACTGTGTAAGTTCTATAATCAAATCCCACTGGCCTCCAAAGTCAAATTCCTTGGGGGTTCTCAGTCCCTTTGTCAGATCCCCAGGTAGGGAAATCTGTTGTGGGTCATAGAACGTTCTTAACAGTGCGAAAAATTATTTTGTATAATACTTCTGCAGTTTGTGGGTTTTATGCTTGGAGGCTTTATAGTGGGATTAATGGCAACCTCCTCCAAGAGGGCTTATGCCACATACTGTGTGACCCAGGTCTGCTGCACCCATAGCTTTTGCCCCTGTGGCAGGCCACTGCTGACCCATACCTCTGCAGGAGACACTCAAAGGCAGGTCTGGTTCAGTCTCTGTGGGGTTTCTGGGTCTTAGTGCACACAAGGTTTTATTTGAACCCTCTGAGTATCTCTTGCAGGTATGGGGCTTGATTCTAAACAGGATTTTGACCCTCCTACTGTCTTGCTGATCGCCAAAGAATTAATGCTTTTGAACTGTGGTGTTGGAGAAGACTCCTGAGAGTCCCTTGGTCTGCAAGGAGATCCAAACAGTCCATTCTAAAGGAGATCAGATCACTGGAAAATCCTGATGCCTGGAAAGATTGAAGGCAGGAGGAGAAGAGGACAACAAAGAATGAGATGCCTGGATGGCATCACCAACTCAATGAACATGAGTTTGATTCTGTAATAATTATAAATTAACTGGAAACAGGTATAAGGATAAAACTGGAAACAGAAGAGAGTCATAATGTGGAGGAATAAAGCTATCACCGGTTGAGGAACAAGATGGCGGAGGAATAGGACGGCGAGACCACTCTCTCCTCCACAAATTCATCAAAAGAACTTTTGAACGCGAGTAAAGTCCACAAAACAACTTCTGAATGCTGGCAGAGGACGTCAGGCACCCAGAAAAGCAGCCCATTGTCTTCGAAAGGAGAACAGGACTGAACAACTGAGCCTTAAAAAGTGTCCACCCACCCCCTAGTATCAGGGCGGAAATTAGACACTGAAGAGACCAGCAGACAGAAGCTAAAACAGAGGGAACCACATTGGAAATGACAGATAGAGACATCTAGAGACTACTCCAAGAATAAGACCAAAAACCAGAGGCAAGAGGCTTAAGCCCTAATCCTGAGAACACCAGAGAAGTCCTGACTCCAGGGAACATTAATCGATAGGAGCTCATCAAACGTCTCCATACCTACGCTAAACCCAAGGGTCAACAAGTTCCAGAGCAAGACATACCACGCAAATTCTCCAGTAACACAGGAAACTAGCCCTGAGCTTCAATATACAGGCTGCCCAAAGTCACTCCAAACCCACTGACATCTCATAACTCATTACTGGACACTTCAGTGCACTCCAGAGAGAACAAATCCAGCTCCACCCACCAGAACACCAACACAGGCTTCCATAACCAGGGAACCTTGACAAGTCACCTGTCCAACCCCACACACAGCAAGGAAACTACATAATAAAGAGAACTCCACAAACGGCCAGAAGAGGGAAAGGCCACCCCAAGCAAAGCATTATAAGCAAGATGAAGAAGCAGAGAAATACCCAGCAAGTGAAGGAACAAGATAAATGCCCACCAACACAAACAAAAGAGGAAGATATAGGGAATCTACATGAAAAAGAATTTCGAATTTTGGTGGTGAAAATGATTCAAAATCTTGAAAGCAAAATGGAGTTACAGATAAATAACCTGGAGAAAAGGATTGAGAAGATGGAAGAAAGGTTTAATAAGGACTTAGAGGAAATAAAAAAGAGTCAATATACAAAGAATAATACAATAGATGAGATCAGAAACACTCTGGAGGGAACAAACAGTAGAATAACAGAGGCAGAAGACAGGATAAGTGAGCTAGAAGATAGAATTGTAGAAATAAATGAAACAGAGAGGAAAAAAGAAAAACAAATTAAAAGAAATGAGGAAAATATTAGAGACCTCTGGGACAATGTTAAACGCTCCAACATTCGAATCATAGGAATCCCAGAAGAAGAAGACAAAAAGAAAGACCATGAGAGAATACTTGAGGAGATAATAGTTGAAAACTTCCCTAAAATAGGGAAAGAAATAATCACCCAAGTCCAAGAAACCCAGAGAGCCCCCAACAGGATAAACCCAAGGCGAAATACTCCAAGACACATATTAATCAAATTAACAAAATCAAACACAAAGAACAAATATTAAAAGCAGCAAGGGAAAAACAGCAAATAACACACAAGGGGATTCCCATAAGGATAACAACTGATCTTTCAACAGAAACTCTTCAGGCCAGGAGGGAATGGCAAGACATACTTAAAGTGATGAAAGAAAATAACCTACAGCCCAGAATACTGTACCCAGCAAGGATCTCATTCAAATATGAAGGAGAAATCAAAAGCTTTACAGACAAGCAAAAGCTGAGAGAATTCAGCATTACCAAACCAGCTATCCAACAAATGCTAAAGGATCTTTTCTAGACAGGAAACACAGAAAGGGTGTATAAACTCGAACCCAAAGCAATAAAGAAAATGGCTACGGGATCGTACTTATCAATAATTACCTTAAACGTAAATGGGTTGAATGCCCCAACCAAAAGACAAAGGCTGGCCGAATGGATACAAAAACAAGGCCCCCATATATGTTGTCTCCAAGAGACCCACCTCAAAACGAGGGACACATACAGACTGAAAGTGAAGGGCTGGAAAAAGATATTCCATGCAAATAGAGACCAAAAGAAAGCAGGAGTAGCAATACTCATATCAGATAAAATAGACTTTAAAACAAAGGCTGTGAAAAGAGACAAAGAAGGAAACTACATAATGATCAAAGGATCAATCCAAGATGAAGATATAACAATTATAAATATTTATGCACCCAACATAGGAGCATCGCAATATGTAAGACAATTACTAACAAGTATGAAAGGGGAAATTAACAATAATGCAATAATAGTGGGAGATTTTAATACCCCACTTACATCTATGGATAGATCAACTAAACAGAAAATTAACAAGGAAACACAATCTTTAAATGATACAATAGACCAGTTAGACCTAATTGATATCTATAGGACATTTCACCCCAAAACAATGAATTTCACCTTTTTCTCAAGTGCACATGGAACCTTTTCCAGGATAGATCACATCCTGGGCCATAAATCTAGCCTTGGTAAATTCAAAAAAGTTGAAATCATTCCATGCATCTTTTCTGACCACAATGCAGTAAAATTAGATCTCAATTATGGGAGAAAAACTATTAAACATGCCAACATATGGAGGCTGAACAACACGCTGCTGAACAATGAACAAATCATAGAAGAAATCAAAAGAGAAATCAAAATATGCATAGAAATGAATGAAAATGAAAACACAACAACCCAAAACCTCTGGGACACTGTAAAAGCAGTGCTAAGGGGGAAGTTCATAGCAATACAGGCACACCTCAAGAAACAAGAAAAGAGTCAACTAAATAACCTAACTCTACATCTAAAGCAACTAGAAAATGAAGAAATGAAGAACCCCAGGGTCAGTAGAAGGAAAGAAATTGTAAAAATTAGGGCAGAGATAAATGCAAAAGAAACAAAAGAGATTATAGCAAAAATCAACAAAGCCAAAAGCTGGTTCTTTGAGAAGGTAAATAAAATTGACAAACCACTAACCAGACTTATCAAGAAACAAAGGGAGAAGAACCAAATCAATAAAATTAGAAATGAAAATGGAGAGATCACAACTGACAACACAGAAATACAAACGACTATTAGAGAATACTATCAGGAATTATATGGCAATAAAATGAATAACCTAGAAGAAATGGACAAATTCCTAGAAAAATACAACTTTCCAAATCTGAACCAGGAAGAAATAGAAAATCTGAACAGACCCGTCACAAGCAAGGAAATTGAAACTGTAATCAAAAATCTCCCAGCAAACAAAAGCCCAGGTCCAGACGGCTTCACAGCCGAATTCTACCAAAAATTTAGAGAAGAGCTAACACCTATTCTACTCAAACTCTTCCAGAAAATTGCTGAGGAAGGGAAACTTCCAAACTCATTCTATGAGGCCACCATCACCCTAATCCCAAAACCTGGTAAAGACCCCACAAAAAAAGAAAACTACAGGCCAATATCACTGATGAACATAGATGCAAAAATCCTTAACAAAATTCTAGCAATCAGAAACCAACAGCATATTAAGAAGATTATACATCATGACCAAGTAGGCTTTATCCCAGGAATGCAAGGATTCTTCAATATCCGCAAATCAGTCAACGTAATACACCACATTAACAAACTGAAAAATAAAAATCATATGATTATCTCAATAGATGCAGAGAAAGCCTTCGACAAAATTCAACATCCATTTATGATAAAAACCCTCCAGAAAGTGGGAATAGAAGGGACATACCTCAACATAATAAAAGATATATGACAAACCCACAGCAAACATTATCCTCAATGGTGAAAAACTGAAAGCATTTTCCCTAAAGTCAGGAACAAGACAAGGGTGCCCACTCTCACCACTACTATTCAACATAGTTCTGGAAGTTTTGGCTACAGCAATCAGAGCAGAAAAAGACATAAAAGGAATACAAATTGGAAAAGAAGTAAAACTTTCACTGTTCGCTGATGACATGATCCTCTACACAGAAAACCCTAGAGACTCTACCAGAAAACTACTAGAGCTAATCAATGATTACAGTAACGTTGCAGGATATAAAATCAACACACAGAAATCCCTTGCATTCCTATACACTAATAATGAGAAAATAGAAAGAGAAATTAAGGAAACTATTCCATTCACTGTTGCAACGAAAACAATTAAATACTTAGGAATATATCTACCTAAGGAAACAAAAGACTTGTACATAGAAAACTATAAAACACTACTGAAAGCAATCAAAGAGGACACTAATAGATGGAGAAATATACCATGTTCATGGATTGGAAGAATAAGTATTGTAAAAATGAGTATACTACCCAAAATAATTCATAAATTCAATGCAATCCCTATCAAGCTACCAAAGATATTTTTCACAGAACTAGAACAAATAATCTTACAATTTGTATGGAAATACAAAAAACCTCGAATAGCCAAAGCAATCTTGAGGAAGAAAAATGGAACTGGGGGAATTAACCTGCCGGACTTCAGGCTCTACTACAAAGCCACAGTCATCAAGACAGTATGGTACTGGCATAAAGACAGAAATATAAATCAATGGAACAAAATAGAAATCCCAGAGATAAATCCACGCATCTATGGACACCTCATCTTTGACAAAGGCGGCAAGAATATAAAATGGAGAAAAGACAGTCTCTTTAACAAGTGGTGCTGGGAAAACTGGTCAGCCACTTGTAAAAGAATGAAACTAGAACTCTTCCTAACACCATACACCAAAATAAACTCAAAATGGATTAGAGAGCTAAATGTAAGACCAGAAACTATAAAACTCCTAGAGGAGAACGTAGGCAAAACACTCTCCGACATAAATCACAGCAGGATCCTCCATGACCCACCTCCCAGAATATTGGAAATAAAAGCAAAAATAAACAAATGGGACCTAATTAAAATCAAAAGCTTCTGCACAGCAAAGTAAACTATAAGTAAGGTGAAAAGACAGCCTTCAGAATGGGAGAAAATAATAGCAAATGAAGTAACTGATAAAGGATTAATCTCCAAAATATACAAGCAGCTCCTGCAGCTCAATTCCAGAAAAATAAATGACCCAATCAAAAAATGGGCCAAAGAACTAAACAGACATTTCTCCAAAGAAGACATAAAGATGGCTAACAAACACATGAAAAAATGCTCAACATCCCTCATAATCAGAGAGATGCAAATCAAAACCACAATGAGATACCATTTCACACCAGTCAGAATGGCTGCTATCCAAAAGTCTACATGCAATAAATGCTGGAGAGGATGTGGAGAGAAAGGAACCCTCTTACACTGTTGGTGGGAATGCAAACTAGTACAGCCACTATGGAGAACAGTGTGGAGATTCCTCAAAAAATTGGAAATAGAACTGCCATATGATCCAGCAATCGCACTCCTGGGCATAGACACCGAGGAAACCAGAATTGAAAGAGACACGTGTACTCCAATGTTCATTGCAGCACTGTTTATAATAGCCAGGACATGGAAGCAACCTAGATGTCCATCTGCAGACGAATGGATAAGAAAGCTTTGGTACATATACACAATGGAGTATTATTCAGCCATTAAAAAGAATACATTTGAATCAGTTCTAATGAGGTGGATGAAACTGAAGCCTATTATACAGAGTGAAGTAAGCCAGAAAGAAAAACACCAATACAGTATACTAACACATATATATGGAATTTAGAAAGATGCAAATGATAACCCTGTATACGAGACAGCAAAAGAGACACAGATGTATAGAACAGTCTTTGGGACTCTATGGGAGAGGGTGAGGGTGGGATGATTTGGGAGAATGGCATTGAAACACGTATGTTGTCATATGTGAAACGAATCACTAGTTCAGGGTCAATGCATGTTATAGGATGCTCGGGGCTGGCATGCGGGGATGACCCAGAGGGAGGATAAAGGGAGGAGGGAGGTGGGAGGGGGGTTCAGGAGGGGGAACTTATGTAAACCCGGGGCGAATTCATGTCAATGTATGGCAAAACCAACCAATATAATATTGTAAAATAATTTGCCTCCAATAAAAAATAAATTAATTACATTAAAAAAAAATAAAGGAGATCAGTCCTGGGTGTTCATTGGAAGGACTGATGCTAAAGCTGAAACTCCAATACTTTGGCCACCTCATGCGAAAAGTTGACTCACTGGAAAAGACTCTGATGCTGGGAGGGATTGTGGGCAGGAGGAGAAGGGGACGACAGAGAATGAGATGGCTGGATGGCATCACCGACTCGATGGACATGAGTTTGAGTGAACTCCAGTAGTTAGTGATGGACAGGGAGGCCTGGCATGCTGCAATTCATGGGGACACAAAGAGTCGCACATGACTGAGCGACTGAACTGAACTGTCTTGCTTGGGCTTCTCCTTTGCCCTTGGACATGGGGTATCTTTTTTTGGTGGGATCCAACATTCGCTAGTTGATGGATGTTCAGCAACAAGTTGCAATTTTAGAATTCTCTAAGGAGAAGATGAATGCACGTCCTTCTACTCCACCATCTTGTGTAGTCTTGTAATCTATAAGGAATTGTAGGTCTTCATAGAACTGTTCAACTTCAGCATCTTCAGCATTCTGGTAGGGGCATAGACTTGGATCACTGTGATATTGAATGGATTGCTTTGGAAACGAACTGAGATCATTCTATCGTTTTTGAGAGTGCACCCAAGTACTGTGTTTCAGACTCTTTTGTTGACTATGAGGGCTACTCCATTTCTTCTAAAGGAGTCTCGCCCACAGTAGTAGATATAATGATCATCTGAATTAAATTCACCCATCCCAGTCCATTTTAGTTCACTTATTCTTAAAATTTTGAGGTTCACTCTTGCCATCTCCTGTTTGACCATTTTCAATTTACCTTGATTCATGAACCTAACATTCCAGGTTCCTATGAAGCATTGTTCTTTACAGCATTGGACTTTACTTCCATCACCAGTCACATCCACAACTGAACATTGTTTATGATTTGGCTCCATCTCTTCTTTCTTTCTGGAGTTATTACTCTACTCTTCTCCAGTAGCATATTGGACACCTATAGAGCTGGGGAGTTCATCATTCAGTATCATATCTTTTTTTCCTCTTCGTACTGTTCATGGGGTTCTCAAGGTAAGAATACTGAAGTGGTTTGCCATTGTCCAGTGGACCATGTTTTGTCAGAACTCTCCACCATGACTTGTTCATCTTGGGTTTCCCTACACAGCATGGCTCATAGTTTCATTGAGTTAGACAAGGCTGTGGTCCATGTGACCAATTTGATTAATTTACTGTGATTGTGGTTTTCACTCTGTCTCCCGTCTAAAGGTTATGGATAAGAGGCTTATGGAAGCTTCCCAATGGGAGAGACTGTGAGGGAAACTGGGTCTTGTTCCAATGGGCGGGTCCATGCTCAGTAAATCTTTAATTAATTTTTAAATGATGGGTAAGGCTGTGCTCCCTCCGTTTTATTTGACCTGAGACCAAAATATAGTGGAGGTAATGAAGATAATGGTGACATACTTCAAAAGGTCCCTGCAGGAATTGCCACACACAGTGCCCCTGATCCTGCAACAGGCCACCACAAAAGAATGCCTCTGTTGGAGACTGCTGGACATTCAAGACAAGTCTGTAAGAGTAGGAAGTCAATAGATACGTGGAGTAATAGGCAGATTTGTCTTGGAGTACAAAATGAAATAAGACAAAAGCTAACAGAGTTTTTCCAAGAGAACACAATGGTCATAGCAAACATCCTCTTGCAACAACACAAGAGAAGACACTACACATCAACATCACCGGATACTCAATATTGAAGTCAGATTGATTATATTCGTTGCAGCCAAAGATGAAGAAGCTCTATCAGTTCAGTTCAGCTCTATAGAGTCACCAAAAACAAGACTTGGAGCTGACTGTAGCTCAGATCATGAACTCCTTATTGCAAAATTCAGAGTTAACTTGAAGAACATAAGGAAAACCACTAGACCATTCAGGTATGACCTAAATTAAATCCTTAATGATTATCTAGTGGAAATGACAAATAGATTCAAGAGATTAGACCTGATAGACAGAGTACCTGGAGAACTATGCACAGAGGTTCATGAGATTGTACAGGAGGCATTGATCAAGATCATGCCCAATAAAAAGAAATGCAAAAATATTAAATGGTTGTTTGAGGAGGCCTTGCCAATAGCTAAAAAAGAAGAGAAACTAAAGGCAAAGGAGAAAAGGAAAGATATATCCATTTAAAGGCAGAGCTCCAAAAACACCTAGGAGAGATAAGAAAGCCTTCCTCAGTGATCAATGCAAAGAAATAGAGAAAAACAATAGAATGGGAAAAACTAGAGATCTCAAAATAAGTCAGAAAGAAAAACACCAATACAGTATATTAATGCATATATACGGAATATATGGAATTTAGAAAGATGGTAACAATGCCCCTATATGTGAGACAGCAAAAGAGACATAGATGTAAAGAAGAGACTTTAGGTCTCTGTGGGAGAAGGCGAGGGTGGGATGATTTGAGAGAATAGCATTGAACCATATATATTGCTATGTGTGCAATAGATCACCAGTCCACGTTTGATGCATGAGACAGGGTGCTCAGGGCCGGTGTACTGGGATGACCCTAAGAGATGGGATGAGGAGGGAGGCGGGAGGGGGATTCAGGATGGGGGACACATGTACACTCGTGGCTGATTCATGTCAACGTATGGCAAAAAACACTTCAATATTGTAAAGTAATTAACCTCCAATTAAAATAAATAAATTTAAATTAAAAGAAAATTAGAGATATCAAGGGAACATTTCATGCAAATTCAGTTCAGTCGCTCAGTCGTGTCTGACTCGTTGTGACCCCATGAACCACAGCACGCCAGGCCTCCCTGTCCATCACCAACTCCCAGAATTCACCCAAACCCATGTCCATTGAGTTGGTGATGGCATTCAACCCATTTCATGCAAAGATGGGCACAATAAAGGACAGAAGAGTTATGGATCTAATAGAAAAAGGGTAGATTAAGAAGAGGTGTCAAGAATATACAGAAGAACTATACAAAAAAGATCTTCATGACCCAGATAACCACGATAGTGTGATCACTGATCTGACAACCTGGAATACGAAGTCAAGTGGGCCTTAGAAAGCATCACTAAGAACAAAACTAGTGGAGGTGATGGATTTCCAGTTGAGCTGTTTCAAATCCTAAAAGATTGTGCTGTGAAAGTGCTGCACTCAAAATGCCAGAAATTTGGAAACTCATCAGTGTCCACAGGACAGGAAAAGGTCAGGTTTCACTCCAAACCGAAAGAAAGGCAATGCCAAAGAATGTTCAAACTATGACACAATTGCAGTCCTCTTACAGATTACCAAAGTAATGCTCAAAATTCTCCAAGCCAGACTTCAACAGTATGTGAAACAAGAGCCTCCAGATATTCAAGCTGCATTTAGAAAAGGGATAAGAACCAAAGATGAAATTGTCAACATCCGTTGGATCATTGAAAAAGCAAGAGAGCTCCAGAAAAACGTACTTTTGCTTATTGACTATGACAAAGCCTTTGACTCTGTGGATGACAACAAACTGTGGAAAATTCCTAAAGAGACAGGAATACCAGACCACTTTACCTGCCTCCTGAGAAATCTGTATGCAGGTCCAGAATAAACAGTTAGAACCAGACATGTGAAAACAGACTGATTCCAAATTGGGAGAGGAGTACAGAAAGGATGATATTGTCACACTGCTTATTTAAATTATATGCAAAGTACATCGTGCTAAATGCTGGGCTGGATGAAGCACAAGCTCGAATCAAGATTACCAAGAGAAATATCAATAACCTAAGATATGCAGATGACACCACCCTTATGGCAGAAAGTGAAGAGGAACTAAAGAGCCTCTTGATTAAAGTGAAAGAGGAGAGAGAAAAAGTTGACTTAAATCTCTACATTCAAAAAACTCAGGTCATGGCATACAGTCCCATCACTTCATGGCAAATAGATGGGGAAACAATGGAAAGAGTGACAGACTTTATTTGGAGGGGGGCAAAATTACTGCAGATGGTGACTGCAGCCAGGAAATTAAAAGATGCTTGCTCCTTGGAAGAAAAGCTCAGAGCAACATAGACAGCATATTAAAAAGCAGAGACATTACTTTACTGACAAAGGTTTATCTAGTCAAAGCTATGGTTTTTCCAGTAGTCATGTATGGATGTGAGACTTGGACTATAAACAAAGCTTAGCAGCGAATAATTGATGCTTTTGAACTTGTGGTGTTGGAGAAGACTCTTGAGAGTCCCTTGGACTGCAAGGAGATCAAGCCAGTCAATCCTAAAGGAAATCAGTCCTCAATATACATTGGAAGGACTGATGCTGAAGCTGAAACTCCAATACCTTGGCCACCTGATGAGAAGAACTCACTCATTGGAAAAGACCCTGATGCTGGGAAAGACTGAAGGCAGGAGGAAAGGGGACAACAGAAGATGAGAGGGTTGGATGGTATCACTCACTCAGTGGACATGAGTATGAGCAAGCTATGGGTGTTGGTGGCGGACAGAAAAGCCTGGTGTGCTGCAGTACATGGCATCACAAAGAGTCAGAAACCACTGAGTGACTAAACTGACCTATCGGTATTTGTATTTTTAGTTGTTTTCTGAGGAAGCTCCATGCTGTCTTACTTAATGGGTACTCCATTTAATATTCCCACCAACACGTGCTAGGGTTCCCTCTTCTCCACATCCTTGTCAACATTTGTTAACCATGGCCTTTACATGGTCCTTGTTTTTTTCTTTGATCTTTATTATTTTCTTACCTCTGCTGACTTTGGCTTTTTGTTGTTGTTGTTGTTGTTATTCTTTTCTTAATTCTTCTGCTCCTTCTTCATTTCCTAATTCCTTTTATGAGAGCTGTTACTAATTTAACTAAGCTTGAAATTCATGCATACTCTAAATACACAAAGAATGAACTTTATCATGTTGGAAATCTTTGTAATTCCTATACCTGAAAATCTGCTTCCTTCTTCAGCTTCAGGAAGTTTCATGCATAACTTCATCAAATAAACTTCTACCTCTTTCTGTCTTCTTCTAGGACCCCTGTAGTGAGAATGTTAATAAGCTTGGTGTATCATGATTGCCAGGAGAAATATCAATAACCTCAGATATGCAGATGACACCACCCTTATGGCAGAAAGTGAAGAGGAACTCAAAAGCCTCTTGATGAAAGTGAAAGAGGAGAGTGAAAAGTTTGGCTTGAAGCTCAACATTCAGAAAACAAAGATCATGGCATCTGGTCCCATCATTTCATGGGAAATAGATGGGGAAACAGTGGAAACAGTGTCAGACTTTATTTTTTTGGGCTCCAAAATCAATGCGGATGCTGATTGCAGACATGAAATTAAAAGACGCTTACTCCTTGGGAGGGAAGTTATGACCAACCTAGATAGCATATTAAAAAGCAGAGACATTACTTTGCCAACAAAGGTCCGTCTAGTCAAGGCTAAGGTTTTTCCCGTGGTCATGTATGGATGTGAGAGTTGGACTGTGAAGAAAGCTGATCACCAAAGGATTGATGCTTTTGAAGTGTAGTGCTGGAGAAGACTCTTGAGAGTCCCTTGGACTGCAAGGAGATCCAATCAGTCCATTCTAAAGGAGATAAATTCAGGGTGTTCATTGGAAGGACTGATGCTAAAGCTGAAACTCCAATACCTTGGCCACCTGATGAGAAGAACTCACTCATTGGAAAAGACTCTGATGCTGGGAGGGATTGGGGGCAGGAGGAGACGGGGGTGACAAAGAATGAGATGGCTGGATGGCATCACCGACTCGATGGACATGAGTTTGAGTGAACTCCGGGAGTTGGTGGTGGACAGGGAGGCTTGGTGTGCTGTTATTCATGGGGTTGCAAAGAGTCTGACGCAACTGAGCGACTGAACTGAACTGAACTGAGTGTTAGAGGTCTTTTAATCTATCACTTTTGTTTTTCTTTTTTCTGTTCTCATTGTGTGTTTTCCATTATTTTATCTTCCATATTTATATAATCTGTATAAATGAACTTATGTGTCATCTAGGCTACTAATTCATTATAGTGTGTTTCTCATTTAAGTTATTCTTCACTTCTGACTGTTTTTTTTTTAATATTTTCTAGACTCTTCTTAAAATTCTCATTGAGTTCATCTATTTTTTCCCCAAGTTCAGTTAGTATATGTATTACTAATACTTTGAACTCTATCAGGTAAACTATCTCTGTTTCACTAGTGTTGGTTTTTTTTTTTTTTCAGTTTTTTTCCCCTTGTTCATCTTTTTTTTGTTTGTTTGTTTTTCTTTGCCACACTTCAAAGTTTGTGGGATCTCCCCTGACCAGGAATAAACCTGAGCCATGGCAGTGAAAGTGCTGAATGCTAACCACTAGCCCATCAGGGTACCCCAGGCAAGGGCACTTCTTTCCTATTGGGCAGTAGTGCTGGAGTAAGAGGGACTCAAGTGCAAATATGTCCTGAATTAGGGTGCATTCTTGGATAGTTACAGCAAGTCATTTAAAACCCTAGGTAATTTACAATCTCCTGACTGTGTGTTCACCAGCAACAGCTGCCTTCATCTCATTTGGAGGTATGGCTGTGTCTGAGCTTGCTCTGCTTCCTCCTAGCACTTTCACCTCTCCTCAACAATGTCACATTCACCCCAGTAGAGGGCTTAGACAAAGGAAGAGGGACTGGAGAACAGGTCAAGAGCTGGAATGGTCCCAGCAGACTAGTCAGTCTCGAGTAGCTCCTTATCTGCTGATTCCGAATGCTTACTGGCAATGGCTGCCATTTCCCTGTTCAGAGGCAGAGCCAAGTCTGAGCTAGCTTTGTTCCCCTCAGTGCAAAATCTCCTGGGCAATGGCAGCCTTTGTCCTACTAGAGAGCTGAATTGGAGCAAGAGTGTCTGGAGCAGGCACTTGGTATGGCTTAGGGGTATGTTGGAATGGTCCTGTGAAACCAGCCACAGTCCCAGGCCATTTTAAATCTGCTTCCCCTACTTTATTCTTGGGAATAAGCAAGCTTGTGTATGTTCTGCTCATGAGCAGACTCTCAATTTTTCACAGCCCTTTAGTAACTCCTACTGGTTTGCAAACCAGCTAAGGGGACTGGTCTGCCCAGTGTCAGACCCCAAAGCTGTGAAGCCCATTTTGTGTCTCAAACCTATAACTCCCCAGGGATCATTCCCAAGCCTGAGCTATCCACTTTGTCTTCTGTATTTCCTGCTAGGGACACAGGTCCTAACCTGATCATCTTTTCCTTTCCTAACCGAGTCCTTGTGCATCTTCCTTTACAGATATGGTTATAGAATAGCTTTTCTGACAGCCTCCAGCTTGTTTTCAGTGAGAGTTTCCCCATGTTTAGATGCATTTTTGATGTTTTTGGGGAGAGGTGAGCTCAGAGTCCTCCTACTCAATCATCTTGATCTCCATTTAGAAAGTGAATCCTCGGGAGCACGGGAAGATGGCAGAGGAATAGGACGGGGCGACCACTTTCTCCCCCACAAAATCAGCAAAAGAACATTTAAACGCTGAATAAATACCACGAAACAACTTCTGAATACCGGCAGAGGATATCAGGCACCCAGAAAAGCAGCCCATAGTCTTCGAAAGGAGGTAGGAAATGGTATAAAAGATAAAAAGAGAGACAAAAGAGGGAGGGATGGAACTCTGTCCTGGGAAGGGAGGCTTAAATAAAAAAAAAAAAAAGAGAGAGAGAAGTTTCCAAAACACCTGGAAACATGGGCGAGTCTGTGGCGAGTCTTGGAACCTCAGAGGGCCACATAACTGGGCGAAAAAAGACATAAATAATTAAAACCCACAGGCTAAGTGCCCAGAGGAAACTCTCAGAGGAGAAGCGATGCAGACGCCCACAACCCCCACTAGCAGCTGGGGGCTGGGCAGGGAGGTGCAGCGGCAGCCCTTAGAGAGAGGACCGGGCCTGAATGCCCCAAGGGCAAGATGAGGATGCTAACGGGAGGCAGCTAAGCAGACTGTGCAGCGAAAAGCCCCAACCTAGGACCCTGACAGCCCCACTCACAGAACAAAGGACTGAGCAGAGTGAGCCGGCTGCAGGCGGCCCAGCCCCCAGCCCCCACCGGGACAGGCAGGGAGGGCGACCAGCGCCGGAAGGGGCAGCCGTGGCCCCAGAGAGGCTTCCCATACCAAGCTGCAGG
Source organism: Moschus berezovskii (assembly GCF_049115385.1). Classification (NCBI taxonomy): domain Eukaryota; kingdom Metazoa; phylum Chordata; class Mammalia; order Artiodactyla; family Moschidae; genus Moschus; species Moschus berezovskii. The sequence continues at coordinate 46,676,969 of NC_142488.1, read as the reverse complement.
CAGGCTTCATTGATAACCAAGACTTCTTTGGTTCAGGCTGATCGATATCCGCCTGATAAGGTACACCGGTTGTACACCCAGAAAACCGAGCGGCAGGGACCGGGGAGGTGATAAGTCACAGTGAATGTGCTCGCCAAAAGCCTGGTCACCTGAGCTGCTCGGACTGGGGAAGGCACAAAACGCAGGCCCAGCCAAGTCTGTGCCTTTGTGGAGTACCCGAGGACCTGAACCTGAGCTGCTCAGACCTGGGAAGTGCATGCAACCCAGCGCTGGCCAGGGACAGCTCCCAGCAGAGCAACCTAGAGCCTGAGCAGCATAAACAGAGAAAGCACACACACTGCGAGCGGGAGCATTCCCAGAGTAGTCAAGACACTGCGAGGACTCCCCACAGATGCCAGTGATATTTGTTAGCAGCGTTCCTCTCTCCCCACAGCACAACTGAACAGGTGAGCCGGAAAAAACGTGTCCACCACCGCCCCCTGGTGTCAGGACGGGAATTAGACACTGAAGAGACCAGCAAACAGAAGAACTTTTACAAAAGAAGGAACTGCCTTGGAAGTAACAGAGGGAGAAGTCTTGAGCTTACTGCAAGAATAAGACTGAAAACCAGAGGCAGAGGCTTAAGTCCAAATCCTGAGAACACCAGAGATCTCCTGTTCCAGGGAACATTAATTGATAGATGCTCATCAAATGTCTCCATACATACACTGAATCCAGGCACCACTGAAGGGTCAACAAGTTTCAGTGAAAGACATACTATGCAAACTCTCCAGCAACACAGGAGAATAGCACTGAGCGTCAATATACAGTCTGCCCAAAGCCACTCCAAAACCACTGACTTCTCAAACTCATTACTGTACACTACATTGCACTCCAGAGAGAAGAAATCCAGCTCCACTCACCAGAATATCAACACAAGCTTCCCTAACCAGGGAACATTGACAAGATACCCATCCAACTCCACACACAACGAGGTAACTACATAATAAAGAGAACTCCACAAACTGCCAGAAGACGGAAAGGCCACCCCAAGCACAGCAATATAAGCAAGATGAAGAGACAGAGAAATACCCAGAAAGTAAAGGAACAGGATAAATGCGCACAAAGACAAAGGAGGAAGACACAGGGAACCTACCTGATACAGAATTTTGAATTTTAATTGTGAAAATGATTCAAAATCTGGAAAGCAAAATGGAGTTACAGATAAATAAAGTGGAGAAAAGGATTGAGAAGATGCAAGAAATGATTAATAAGGAATTAGAGGAAATCAAAAGAGTCAATATACAATGAATAATGCAATAGATGAGATCAGAAACACTCTCGAGGAAACAAATAGTAGAATAACAGAGGCAGAAGACAGGATAAGTGAGCTAGAAGATAGAATTGTAGAAATAAATGAAACAGAGAGGAAAAAAAGAAAAATGAATTAAAATAAATGAGGACAATATTAGAGACCTCTGGGACAATGTTAAACGCCCCAACATTCGAATCATAGGAGACCCAGAAGAAGAAGACAAAAAGAAATACCATGAGAGAATACTTGAGGAGATAATAGTTGAAAATTTCCCTAAAATGGGGTAGGAAATAATCACCCAAGTCCAAGAAACCCAGAGAGTCCCCAACAGGATAAACTCAATGCAAATTATTCCAAGACACATATTAATCAAATTAACAAAGATCAAATACAAAGAACAAATATTAAAAGCAGCAAGGGAAAAGCAACAAATAACACACAAGGGGATTCCCATAAGCATAACAGCTGATCTTTCAACAGAAACTCTTCAGGCCAGGAGGGAATGGCAAGACATACTTAAAGTGATGAAAGAAAGTAACCTACAGCCCAGATTACTATACCCAGCAAGGATATCATTCAAATATGAAGGAGAAATCAAAAGCTTTACACACAAGCAAAAGCTGAGAGAATTCAGCATCACCAAACCAGCTCTCCAACAAATGCTAAAGGATCTTCTCTAGACAGGAAACAGAGAAAAGGTTTATAAACTTGAACCCAAAACAATAAAGTAAATGGAAACGGGGTCATACTTATCAATAATCATCTTAAACGTAAATGGGTTGAATGCCCCAACCAAAAGACAAAGGCTGGCTGACTGGATACAAAAACAAGAACCCCATATATGTTGTCTCCAAGAGACCCACCTCAAAACGAGGGACATATACAGACTGAAAGTGAAGGGCTGGAAAAAGACATTCCACGCAAATAGAGACCAAAAGAAAGCAGGAGTAGCAGTATTCATATCAGATAAAATAGATTTTAAAACAAAGGCTGTGAAAAGAGACAACGAAGGACACTACACAATGCTCAAAGGATCAATCCAAGAGGAAGATATAACAATTATAAATATTTATGCACCCAACATAGGAGCACCGCAATATGTAAGACAATTACTAACAAGTATGAAAGGAGAAATTAACAATAACACAATAATAGTGGGAGACTTTAATACCCCACTCACACCTATGGATAGATCAACTAAACAGAAAATTAACAAGGAAACACAAACTTTAAATGATACAATAGGCCAGTTAGACCTAATAGATCTCTATAGGACATTTCACCACAAAACAATGAATTTCACCTTTTTCTCAAGTGCACATGGAACCTTTTCCAGGATAGATCACATCCTGGGCTATAAATCTAGCCTTGGTAAATTCAAAAAAATTGAAATCATTCCAAGCATCCAAGCATCTTTTCTGACCACAATGCACTAAGATTAGATCTCAATGACAGCAGAAAAACGGTTAAAAATGCCAACATATGGAGGCTGAACAACACGCTGCTGAATAATGAACAAATCATAGAAGAAATCAAAAGAGAAATCAAATATGCATAGAAATGAATGAAAATGAAAACACAACAACCCAAAACCTCTGGGACACTGTAAAAGCAGTGCTAAGGGGAAGGTTCATAACAATACAGGCACACCTCAAGAAACAAGAAAAAAGTCAACTAAATAACATAACTCTACATCTAAAGAAACTAGAAAAGGAAGAAATGAAGAACCCCAGGGTTAGTAGAACAAAAGGAATCGAAAAAATTAGGGCAGAGATAAATGCAAAAGAAACAAAAGAGACCATAGCAAAAATCAACAAAGCCAAAAGCTGGTTCTTTGAGAAGGTATATAAAATTGACAAATCACTAGCCAGACTCATCAAGAAACAAAGGGAGAAGAACCAAATCAATAAAATTAGAAATGAAAATGGAGAGATCAAAACCGACAAAAGAGAAATACAAAGGATTATTAGAGAATACTATCAGCAATTATATGGCAATAAAATGAATAACTTGGAAGAAATGGACAAATTCCTAGAAAAGTACAACTTTCCAAAACTGAACCAGGAAGAAATAGAAAATCTGAACAGACCCGTCACAAGCACGGAACTAGAGGCTGTAATCAGAAATCTTCCAGCAAACAAAAGCCCAGGTCCAGATGGCTTCACAGCTGAATTCTACCAAAAATGTAGAGAAGAGCTAACACCTATTCTACTCAAACTCTTCCAGAAAATTGCTGAGGAAGGGAAACTTCCAAACTCATTCTATGAGGCCACCATCACACTAATCCCAAAACCTGGTAAGGATCCCACAAAAAACAGAAAACTACAGGCCAATTTCACTGATGAACATAGATGCAAAAATCCTTCACAAAATTCTAGCAATCAGAATCCAACAACACATTAAGAAGATCATACATCATGACCAAGTGGGCTTTATCCCAGGAATGCAAGGATTCTTCAATATCTGCAAATCAATCAACATAATACACCACATTAACAAACTGAAAAATAAAAATCATATGATTATTTCAATAGATGCAGAGAAAGCCTTTGACAAAATTCAACATCCATTTATGATAAAAACCCTCCAGAAAGTGGGAATAAAAGGGACATATCTCAACATAATAAAAGCTATATATGACAAACCCACAGCAAACATTATCCTCATGGTGAAAAACTGAAAGCATTTCCCCTAAAGTCAGGAACAAGACAAGGGTGCCCACTCTCACCACTACTCTTCAACATAGTTCTGGAAGTTTTGGCTAAAGCAATCAGAGCAGAAAAAGACATAAAAGGAATACAAACTGGAAAAGAAGAAGTAAAATTTTCACTGTTCGCTGATGACATGATCCTCTACACAGAAAACCCTAAACACTCTACCAGAAAACTACTAGACCTAATCAACGAATACAGTAAAGTTGCAGGATATAAAATCAACACACCGAAATCCCTTGCATTCCTATACACTAATAATGAGAAAATAGAAAGAGAAATTAAGGAAACTATTCCATTCACTGTTGCAACGAAAAGAATTAAATACTTAGGAATATATCTACCTAAGGAAGCAAAAGACTTGTACATAGAGAACTATAAAACACTAGTGAAAGTAATCAAAGAGGACACTAATAGATGGAGAAATATACCGTGTTCGTGGATTGGAAGAATAAATATTGTAAAAATGAGTATACTACCCAAAGTAATTTATACATTCAATGCAATCCCTATCAAGCTACCAAAGATATTTTTCACAGAACTAGAACAAATAATCTTACAATTTGTATGGAAATACAAAAAACCTCGAATAGCCAAAGCAATCTTGAGGAAGAAGAATGGAACTGGGGGAATTAACCTGCTGGATTTCAGGCTCTACTACAAAGCCACAGTCATCAAAAGAGTATGGTACGGACATAAAGACAGAAATATAGATCAAAGGAACAAAATAGAAAGCCCAGAGATTAATCCACGCACCTATGGACACCTTATCTTTGACAAAGGAGGCAAGAATATAAAATGCAGAAAAGAGTCTCTTTAACAAGTGGTGCTGGGAAAACTGGTCAGCCACTTGTAAAAGAGTGAAACTAGAACACTTCCTAACACCATACATCAAAATAAACTCAAAATGGATTAGAGAGCTAAATGTAACACCAGAAACTATAAAACTCCTAGAGGAGAACATAGGCAAAACACTCTCCGACATAAATCACAGCAGGATCCTCCATGACCCACCTCCCAGAATATTGGAAATAAAAGCAAAAATAAACAAATGGGACCTAATTAAAATCAAAAGCTTCTGAACAGTAAAGGAAACTATAAGCAAGGTGAAAAGACAGCCTTCAGAATGGGAGAAATTAATAGTTAATGAAACAACTGACAAAGAATTAATCTCCAAAATAGACAAGCAGCCCCTGCAGCTCAATTCCAGAAAAATAAATGACCCAATCAAAAAATGGGCCAAAGAACTAAACAGACATTTATCCAAAGAAGACATAAAGATGGCTAACAAACACATGAAAAAATGCTTAACTTCTCTCATAATCAGAGAAACGCAAATCAAAACCATGATGAGATACCATTTCATAGCAGTCAGAATGGCTGCTATCCAAAAGTCTATATGCAATAAATGCTGGAGAGGGTGTGGAGAAAAGTGAACCCTCTTACACTGTTGGTGGGAATGCAAACTAGTATAGCCACTATGGATAACAGTGTGGAGATTCCTCAAAAAACTGGAAATAGAACTGCCATATGATCCAGCAATCGCACTCCTGGGCGTACCCACCGAGGAAACCAAAATTGAAAGAAACACATGTACTCCAATCTTCATTGCAGCATTGTTTGTAATAGCTAGGACATGGAAGCAACCTAGATGTCCATCTGCAGATGGATGGATAAGAAGGCTTTGGTACATATACACAATGGAGTATTTTTCAGCCATCAAAAAGAATGCATTTGAATCAGTTCTAATGAGGTGGATGAAATTGGAGCCTATTATACAGAGTGAAGTAAGACAGAAAGAAAAACATCAATACAGCATAGTAACGCATATATATGGAATTTAGAAAGATGGTAAACATAACCCTGTATACGAGACAGTAAAAGAGACATAGGTGTATAGAACAGTCTTTGGTACTATGTGGGAGAGGGTGAAGGTTGGATGATTTGGGAGAATGACATTATAGCATGTATATTATCATATGTGAAATGAATCACCAGTCCAGGTTCGACGCATGATACAGGATGCTTGGGGCTGGTGCACGTGGATGACCTGGAAGGAGGATTTGGGGAAGAGGGAGGTGGCAGTGGGGTTCAAGAAGGGGAACACATGTACACTCGGGGCAGATTCGTGTCAATGTATGGCCAAACCAACGAATATATTAATGTAAAGTAATCTGCCTCCAATTAAAAAAAAAGAAAGTGAATCCTCTAGCACCTCTTTCAGAGGTATCAGCTGATAGTCTCTTTACTGTGTGCGCCTCCAATGTTCCTGGTGCCTTGCTGTTTCCAGTGTCACTGCTGTTATTGCTGAATTTTCTGCCTTGGGCACAAGTATGACAAATGCTGTGCATCCAGGTTGTCCTGTCTCACAACTCCACAGCTTCAGGGTGAGGGTAGTGATTGACGGATAGCGAGAATCATGGTTGTCTTTGCCATGTCTTGCATCATCAGGTTCATAGGCGCCACTGCTGTGATGGGGTTAGGGGAGTAGATTCATGGGCACCTCTTTATCTAGATAGACAGGACTGCATGACCAGCTGCTGCTGCTGTCCAGTTCTTTGTGGCCACAGGTCATGCTGCAGCTGGGATATGGGATGTGTGTTTACCACTCTGTCTATCCTGTACTGTTACTGGAATTTCTGGGGCTGTGGGCTCAGCTATAGCAGCCAGGGATACAAGATCACAGGTACTACCTCTGCTATCTCCTTTGGTTCCACCTCTTGTATGTGTTCCTGTACACCCACCTTTAAATGCACAGTTGTGGGAAATTCCCCAGATTCTTTGTGTGTAGGGCAGAGACATCTTTGTTAGTTGTAGATGTAGGGGGAGGAAAATGGAGTGTCTCATGCTTCCACAATGCCAATGACATTCTTTTTGTAAATAATCTTCATCTTTAGTCAATAATGGCTTCCTTTGTGGCTCAGCTGGTAAAGAATCCACTGGCAATACAAGAGACTTGGGTTGGGAAGAACTCCTGGAGAAGCGAAAGGCTACCCACTCCAGTATTCTGGACTGGAGAATTCTGTGGACTGTATAGTCCATGGGGTCACAAAGAGTCAGACACAACTGAGTGACTTTCGCTTTAGTCAATAATGCTTTTATGTTATTTGGAAAGAGTTATATTTTCAGGTCTTAATTTTAACTTTGTTAGGAAGAGCTGGAGAAGAATTTAGTCTATAATTAATTTTCACCATGACTGAGGCAACACCCTTTTGACTTTTCCAAAGATTGTGTTGTATGCACAAGGAATTCCACTCTAACTGGGGAGAGAATGAACACTTCAATGAACTGTGTAAAGCAGAGGTAGTCAAGATTTCACAAAAGAAGTTCTACTGAATAGCTTTTGCAGGATGGGTAAAAAATCGTGCACGAAGATGTATAGTAAGAGTATGGGTGAATCCTCACAGTGGCAACTATTCACAATCATTGTGGATTGAAACTCTATGGTGAATTTTGGGGAACTATAAGCCCCATGATATGGACAAAGGAATGACTATGATAAAAAGTTCAAGTTTCATTCTGTAGGAAATGATTCACTGAATCATGAAAATAAATCAGATTTTGTTTTAGATACATCACTCTGAAATCAGTATGAAAGAAAGATTAAAGAGTATGGAAAAGCTGTGGAGAGTTTAGATCCAGAATAATCAGATGACTATTCTAATCATTCAAGCAAGAAATAGAGAGAACCCAAAATAAAGGAATAAAAAAAAATGTCAACGGGAAGTTTTAAAAAAAGAGATGCATAACAGTATCTATGTATCTATATATCTCTCTATGTATCTTGAATAGAAGATTCTCAGCTCTCAAGACCAACTAAATGTGAAGTTTGAGAAGAGGAACTATGATGTGATGGTTATGATTCACAGATATCTGATTCTTTTTGGAAATTTGATAGATGATTATCCCATTAACTAAGAAAATGGGTTAAGAGAATGAATCATTTTGGAAAAGAAATATGAATTCAGCATTAAATATCCTCAATTTAAAGAATCAAATGAATTTTTAGATTAAAAATTAAGTTGAGAATTGACTGTGAATTAATTTCATACAAGAAAGATGATCAAGATGGAGGCATAGCTAATTCTATTATGATTGCTTTATTGTACTTCACAGATACTGCTATTTCTTTTAACGATGCAGAATGACATTTGTGGCAAACCTGCATTAAGCAAGACTATTGACACCATTCCCCCAACAGCATTTACTTATTTCATGTCTCTGTGTCACATTTTAATAATTCTCACGATGTTTCAAACTTTTTCATTATTATTTTATTTGTTATGGTGATCTATGATCAGCCATCTTTGATGTTATTACTTTGACTCACTGAAGGCTCAGGTGGTTGTTAACATCTTTTAGCAGTATTTTTAATTGCACACTTAGACTACATTATTATGCATTGGGAAACAAAAATAAAAAAATCATGTGACTCACTTCATCGAAATATTTACTTTATTGTGATGGTCTGGAACTAAACCCAAACTATTTCTGAGGTATGACTGTATATAAATTTTGGATCTATTAGTATTCAGTTTATAGTAAAATAATGTGAATGTGAGTTAAAACACTCATATTAAAATGAAACAATAAGGTCAAGAAGAGTACCTTGGAGAAAAATGACTTTTATGGGTGGTTGGAGAATAAAGACCTAAAAAAATACCAAGAGTAGGTGAATCCTAAGAGTAAAGTACTCAAAAGCTAAGTAAAAATTTTTGTATGTTTTTTATTATCATTTTGTCTATTACAAGGTGATGTTTCATTTTTTTTTAGTTAGAGGATAATTTCTGTACAATATCGTGTTGGTTTCTGCCATACAACAATGTGGATCAACCATAAGTATACATATGTCACCTCCCTCTTGAAACACCTTCCTACCCCCATCCCCATTCCACCCGTCTACATTGTCACAGAGTACCAGGTTGAGCTTCCTTTGTTATACAGCAATTTTCCATTAGCTATTTTACATATGGCCATGTACATGTTTCAATGCTATTTTTTCAATTCGTCCCACCCTCTTCTTACTTCACTGTGTCCACAAGTCTGTTCTCTAGGTAGGTGTCTCTATTCATGCCCAGCAAATAGGTTCATCAGTACCGTTTTTCTAGTCTCTAAGTTCATCCACCTAACTAGAACTTACTCAAATTCATTCCTTTTTATGACTGAGTAATATTCCATCCTATAGATGTACCAAGACTTCTTTATCCATTTATCTGTCAATGGACCTCTAGGTTGCTTTCACATTCAGGGTATTGTAAATAGTGTTGCTATGAATATTAGGGTACACGTGTCTTTTTTTTCAATTATGGTTTTCTCAGGGTATATGCCCAGTAGTGGTATTGCCATGTTATATGGGAGTTTTTAGTCCTAGCTTTCTTTTTTTTTCTTAAGGAATCTCCATACTATGCTCTGGACTTCGCAGGTAGCACTAGAGGGAAAGAACCCATCTGCCAATGCAGGAGACATAAGAGACGTGGTTTAGTCCCTGGGTGGTTCGGGAAGATCTCGTGAAGGAGGACATTGCAATCCACGCTAGTATTCTTCCCTGGAGTATCCCATGGACAGGAGAGCCTGGTGGGCTAAAGTCCATAAAGTCACAAAGAGACATGACTGAAGTGACTTAGAATGCATATAATGTTCTCCATAGTGGTTGTATCAATTTACATTCCCACCAAAAGCGCAAGAGGTTTCCCTTTTCTCCACACCCTCTCCAGAAATTATTGTTTGTAGATTTTTTGATGATGGCCATTATGATTGGTGTGAGGTGATACCTCATTGTAGTTTTGATTTCCATTTCTATAATAATGAATGATGTTGGACATCTTTTCATGTGTTTATTGGCCACTTATATGTCTTCTTTGAAGAAATGTCTGTTTAGGTCTTCCATTCATTTTTTTTTTTATTAGTTTGCTTTACTGGTATTGAACCTCATAAGCTGCTTTTATATTTTAGAGATTAATCCTTTGTCAGTTGTTTAATTTGCAATTATTTTCTTCCATTCTGAGGGTTGTATTTTTTATCTTGTTTAGAGTTTCCTTTGTTGTGTAGAAACTTTTAAGTTTAATTAGGTCCCATTTGTTCCTTTTTACTTTTATTTCCATTACTCTAGGAGGTGAGTCATAGAGGATCTTGCTGTGATTTATGTCAGAATGTTCTGCCTATGTTTTCCTCTAATAGTTTCTGGCCTTAAATTTAGGTCTTTAATCCATTTTGATTTTATTTTTGTATACGATGTTAAGAAATATTCTCATTTCATTATTTTACACATAGCTGTCCAGTTTTTCCAGTACCACTTATTGAAAAGGATATCTTTTCTCCACTGTATATTCTTGCCTCCTTTGTCAAAGATAATGTGCCCATAGGTGTGTGGGCTTATCTCTGGGCTTTCTATCTTGTTACACTGATCTATATTTCTGTTTTTGTACCAGTACCATATTATCGTGATTCTTGTGGCTTTGTAGTATAGTCTGAAGTAAGGAAGGTCGATTCCTTCAGCTCCATTTTTCTTTTTCAAGATTGCCTTGACAATTTGGGGTCTTTTGTGCTTTCATGTTAATTGTGAGATTTTTTTGTCCTATTTCTGTGAAAAATGCCATTGGTAATTTGATAGAGATTGTGTTATTTCTGTAGGTTGCTTCAGGTAATATATTCATTTTCACCATATTGATTCTTCCAAATGCAAGAAAATTATATTTCTCTCCATTTGTGTCATTTTTTATTTCTTTCATGATTGTCTTATCGTTTTCTTTATACTTTTTTTTTTTTAATCTCCTTGTTCCTGTTCCATCGCTCAGTCGTGTCCGACTCTTTGCGACCCCGTGGACTGTAGCCTACCAGGCTTCTCCGTCCATGGGATTCTCCAGGCAAGAATACTGGAGTGGGTTATCGTTTCCTTCTCCAGGGGATCTTCCCGACCCAGGGATCGAACCCGGGTCTCCCGCATTGGGGACAGACGCTTTAACCTCTGAGCCACCAGGGAAGCCCTTAGGTAGGCTTATTTCTAGGTATTTCATGTTTTGTTGTTGCTGTTGAAATGGAGAGTGGAATTGATTTCTTAATTTCTCTTTCTGAGTTTTTGTCATTAGTGTATAATAATGCAAGGGATTTCTATTGGTTTTATATCCTGTGTCTTTAGCACATTCATTCATTAAAAGCTAAGGAAAGATTTTAAAGAAAAGGTCAACAGTATAAAATATATAGAAAAGGCAACCAGAGAGATAATCTTATCTGAATCTAACACTGAGTTAGGTACAAGGCAGAAGACTAAGTTGTTTTCTAAAATAACAAAATAAAATATGGTGTCTTATTTCTAATACACGTTACTATTCTGAAATTGGCATCCCATGAAGAAACATGCTATTGATATTGTTGTGGCAAGCCATTTAATAATAAAATTACTGTAGAGATAAGGTCCTATGTCAGTTTGCTAAGTATTATAGCTTAATGCTTCCTTTAAATTCACTTTTAATTACATAACTGTACAACTAAAGACAAAGGTAGGCAGAGATGGAGGAAAACTGAAAATTTAAAAGAAACCCAGAAAGCAATTAATAATTAGGCAGTTGTGAGTCCTGACACACCAAAATTCACTGTAAATAAAAAATGACTGAATGAATAATAAAAAGATACAGACTGACAAGATGGATAAAAAGACAGGATCCATCTTAGTGCTGCCCACAAGAGACTCTTCAGTTCTAAAGACATACACTCTAAAGTGAATACTTAAAGTGAAGTACAGTAAGTACCCTACATTGGAACAAGTTCTGTTCTGAGAGTATGCTCATGACTCCAATTTATTCATAAGTCTAAGAAAGTTATCCTAGGTATCCAACTAACACGATTGGCTATATAATATTAATTCATTGTCCGTTGATTCATTTGCTATTATTTTCTCCCATTCTGAAGGCTGTCTTTTCACCTTGATTATAGTTTCCATTATATCTACTACTGTGGGCAGGAATCCCTTAGAAGAGATGGAGTAGCCATCATGGTCAAAAAAAGAGTCTGAAATGCAGTACTGGGATGCAATCTCAAAAACGACAGAATGATCTCTGTTTGTTTCCAAGGCAAACCATTCAATATTACAGTAATCCAAGCCTATGTCCCAAACAGTAATGCTGAAGAAGCTGAAGTTGAACAGTTCTATGAAGACCTACAAGACCTTTTAGAACTAACACCTAAAAAAGATGCCCTTTTCATTATAGGGGACTGGAATGTAAAAGTAGGAAGTCAAGAAACACCTGGAGTAACAGGCAAATTTGGCCTTGGAGCACGGAATGAAGCAGGGCAAAGACTCGTAGAGTTTTTCCAGGAGAACGCACTGGTCATAGCAAATACCCTCTTTCAACAACACAAGAGAAGACTCTACACATGGACATCACCAGATGGTCAACACCAAAATCAGATTGATCATATTGTTTGCAGCCAAAGATGGAGAAGTTCTACACAGTTAGCAAAAACAAGACCAGGAGCTGACTGTGGCTCAGATCATGAACACGTTATTGCCAAATTCAGACGTAAATTGAAGAAAGTAGGGAAAACCACTAGACCATTCAGGTATTACCAAAATCAAATCCCTTATGATTATACAGTGGAAGTGAGAAATAGATTTAAGGGACTAGATCTGATAGATAGAGTGCCTGATGAACTATGGATGGAGGTTCATGACATTGTACAGGAGACAGGGACCAAGACCACCCCCATGGAAAAGAAATGCAAAAAAGGAAAATGGTTGTCTGAGGAGGTCTTACAAACAGCTGTGAAAAGAAGAGAAGTGAAAAGCAAATGAGAAAAGGAAAGATATAAGCATCTGAATGCAGAGTTCCAAAGAATAGCAAGGAGAGATAAGAAAGCCTTCCTCAGCGATCAATGCAAAGAAACAGAGGAAAACAACAGAATAGGAAAAACAAGAGATCTCTTCAAGAAAATTAGAGATATCAAGGGAACATTTCATGCAAAGATGGGGTCAGTAAAGGACAGAAATGTATGGACCTAACAGAAGCAGAAGATATTAAGAAGAGCTGGCAAGAATACACAGAAGAACTGTACAAAAAAGATCTTTACTACTAATATAATCACGATGGTGTGATCACTCACTGAGAGCCAGACATCCTGGAATGTGAAGCCAAGTGGGCCTTAGAAAGCATCACGATTAGCAAAGCTAGTGGAGATGATGGAATTCCAGTGGAGCTATTTCAAATCCTGAAAGATGATGCTGTGAAAGTGCTGCACTCAATACGCCAGCAAATTTGGAAGACTCATCAGTGGCCACAGGACTAGAAAAGGTCAATTTTAATTCCAATCCCAAAGAAAGACAATGCCAAAGAATGCTCAAAGTACTGCACAATTCCACTCATCTCACACGCAGGTAAAGTCATGTTCAAAATTCTCCAAGCCAGGCTTCAGCAATAGGTGAACCGTGAACTTCCAGATGTTCAAGCTGGTTTTAGAAAAAGCAGAGGAAACATAGATCAAATTGCCAACATCTGCTAGATCATGGAAAAAGCAAGAGAGCTCCAGAAAAACATCTATTTCTGCTTCATTGACTATGCCAAAGCCTTTGACTGTGTGGATCACAATAAACTGTGGAAAATTCTGAAGGCAATGGGAATCCCAGACCACCTGACCTGCCTCTTGAGAAACCTATGTGCAGATCAGGAAGCAACAGCTAGAACTGGACATGAAACAACAGACTGGTTCCAAAGAAGAAAAGGAGTACGTCAAGGCTGTATATTGTCACCCTGCTTATTTAACTTATATGCAGAGTACATCATGAGGAACGCTGGGCTGGAAGAAGCACTAGCTGGAATCAAGATTGCCGGGAGAAATATCAATAACTTCAGATATGCAGATGACACCACCCTTATGGCAGAAAGAGAAGAGGAACTAAAAAGCCTCTTAAGGAAAGTGAAAGAGGAGAGTGAAAATGTTGGCTTGAAGCTCAACATTCAGAAAACGAAGATCATGGCATTTGGTCCCATCACTTCATGGGAAATAGATGGGGAAACAGTGGAAACAGTGTCAGACTTTATTTTGGGGGCTCCAAAATCACTGCAGATGCTGATTGCAATCGTGAAAGTAAAAGACACTTACTCCTTGGAAGGAAAGTTATGACCAACCTAGATAGCATATTAAAAAGCAGAGACATTACTTTGCCAACCAAGGTCCATCTAATCAAGGCTATGGTTTTTCCAGTGGTCATGTATGGATGTGAGAGTTGGACTGTGAAGAAAGCTGATCGCTGAAGAATTGATGGTTTTGAACTGTGCTGTTGGAGAAGACTCCTGAGAGTCCCTTGGACTGCAAGGAGATCCATCCAGTCCATTCTAAAGGAGATCAGTCCTGGGTGTTCATTGGAAGGACTGATGCTAAAGCTGAAACTCCAATACTTTGGCCACCTCATGCAAAGTGTTGACTCACTGGAAAAGACTCTGATGCGGGGAGGGATTGGCGGCAGGAGGAGAATGGGACGACAGAGAATGAGATGACTTAATGGCATCACCAACTCGATGGAGGTGAGTTTGAGTGAACTCCGGGAGTTGGTGATGGACAGGGAGGCCTGGCGTGCTGTGATTCATGGGGTGGCAAAGATTCGGACACAACTGAGTGACAGAACTGTACTGATAGTTTCCTTTGTTGTACTGAAGCTTTTAATTTTAATTGGGTCCCATTTGTTTATCTTTGCTTTTATTTCCAATATTCTGGGAGGTGTGTCATAGAAGATCTTGCTGTGGTTTATGTTGGAGAGTGTTTTGCCTATGTTTTCCTCTAGGAGTTTTATAGTTTCTGGTCTTACATTTAGATCTGTAATCCATTTTGTCTTATTTTTGTGTGTGGTGTTAGAAATTAATCTGGTTTCATTCTTTTACAAGTGGTTGACCAGTTTTCCCAGCACCACTTGTTAAAGAGATTGTCTTTTCTCCACTGTATATTCTTCTCTCCTTTGTGAATGTTGCATAACTCCCTGGTCTATACATTGGATGAACAATGTAGTATTCAGATGCACTACTTTGATGTTAGGATGAAAATCATCGATGAATGGATAGGGTGGTGTGGGGTTGCCTGGAGCATTGTCAAGCAGCAAAATAATGTTGAATGGGATGTCCTTCTCAAAGAGGTATTTCTCTACATCTGGCATAAAGTGGTGGAAAAACCAGTCCTGTAAAATATCCAGTGTAACCCAGGCTTTGGGGTTACTCTTTCACATAACAGAAAAAGAGACTTTGGCTATATTTTAAAGGGCTTCTTTGAATGATTAACTAAGAGAGGCTTCAGCTTCATATTGTCAGAAGCATTGCTACCAAACAAAAGATTTAGCATATGCTTTGCTGATGTGTAGCTTGGCATCAGCTTTCCTCCTTACTGGTGTAATTTCAGTCTGGCATACTCTCCCAGTACAGTCCTGTCTCATCCACATTAAAATCTTGCTTAGCTTAATATTCACCTTCATCAATAATTTCTCAAAGGATTTCAGGAAATTTCCAGGCAGCAATCATATCTGCATTTGCTGCCTTGTCACTTACTTTTACATTGTGAAAGTTAGCTCTAGCCTTGAACAAATGAAATAAGTCATGGCTGGCATTAAAAAGTGCCCCCTCCAATTCCTCATTGTGTTTCTTCTTCAATTCTTAATAAAGACTTTAAACTTTCGCTTGAATCAGCATTACGCCGAGCAGGATTTGATGCTTACGCTGATCCTGTATCCACATATCAAGAAGTTTCCCCTCCTCCTCTATTACATTTCAGAGCCTCTTCAATATCATTGTCAACATCATTGGCACAGCAGACTTCATATGCTCCATGATCTTGTCCTTGTTCATTAGAATCATGCCAATGGATGAACAATTAATGTTATAAGACTGAGCAACATCTACCACCTTTTTGCCTCTCCACTCTCAATTTTTTTTTCACTTTCATTTCTATTGTTATCACTTGGCACTTCTTAGCAGTACCAGCTATATCATCACTGCTTTTATGCTTGCTTCCAGACAGCCTGGGATGAAATAAAGATCCTGAACAGTACTATACAGTACTGTACAGTAAAGTACACAAAAGCATCACCACTTATAGAGAATGTATTCAAGTGACAATATAGCCAGACATGTGATTGAACATGTAGATGCATGTTTGCATCTTTGAAAGATCGCAACTTGAATATTTATGTGTAGGGGACTTACTGCAATAAAAGAAGATAGTCCATGCAAGTGTAAATGGAAAGAAAATGCAGATACTCATATCAAACAAAAAGGACTTTAAGCCAAAAACACTAACAAAAGACAAGGTTATATATAATGATAAATGGACAATATATAAAGATGACATAACAATCATAAAGATATACGCACCTATCAGAGCACTTAAATATGTTAACCAAATACTAACAGATCTAATGGGAGAAATAGACACAATACAAAAATAGCAGGGGACTTCATATCCAAGTATCAACAACTGATAGATTATTCGCACAGAAAATCAACAAAGAAATGTTGGAATTGAAACATAATTTAGACCAACTGGACTTAGACATATATAGACTATTCCATAAAGCAGCATCAAAATACACACTCTTCTCAAGTGCACATGGAAAACTTTCCAGTAAAGGTCATGTGACAGAACACAAAATAAATCTCAGCAAATTTAAGAAGAGATTCATACCAACGATCTTTTCTGACAACAATAATATAAAACTAGAAATCAACAAGAGAAAAGATAGAAAATCTACACATATGTGGAAACTAAAATAACACTTCTGAAGAACAATGGGTCAAAGAAGAAATAAAAAGGGAAATATAAAACTATTTCAGTCTGCCCATGGACCACTGAGAGTCACCTTCCTTACCCCAATCTTGGATAAAGCAGCCTCTTGCTTGCCAAGAAGTTTGTATGGCAGGGACCTGGCACATGAGTTATGTCTAGCAACCCAGGGTTGCAGCAAGATCCCTCAGAGTGTGTTGCTGGGACAGGAATTTGCCCTGTATCTAGGGCTCTAGGCATGTGTGCTGAGAGGTGCCTGTGCCCATTCTGAAGTGCAGAGTGAATAAGCAGCTGTAGCTTCCAGTGAGGATGGAACTCAGGTTTCTTAAGGTGACTGTGCTCCTAGAAAATGCTGAGGAACCTGGAGGGTTGCATGAGTCATTGTTGCTTTTGAACTAGAAATGCCTTCCTTGGCATTAGATGGAACAGGGAGAATAATGATTATCTCATAGGACCAGAGTGGCTGCTCCAGTAATAGAAAAGTTCTTTTGAGATGTTGTGATACACAGATGGACTCGGAGTTTGTTACTGGTGGAGTTCTTTGGGATGAACAGCAAATGAGAGAGAGAGGGAGGAGTCAAGATGGCAGAATAGGAGAATGTGAAATTCATCTCTTCTCACAAGTACATCAAGAATACATCTACAAATGGAACAATTCTTACAGAGCACCTGCTGAACATTAGTGGAAAACTTTGGACAACTAAAAGGACAAAAAAAAATCCCCTTGCAACCAAATAGGATGAAAGAAATAAAAGAGGAACCAAAAAAGGGAACTATAACCCTGGCAGGAAGCTGAATGTAAGGAGAGGTCCCCACACTGAGAAAAATCCCCTCTCAGTGGGGAAATCAGCTGGGACAGAAAGGGATCTTCAGGGGACCAAAGAAGAATACAGCAGACAGTCTGTGGAAGGCAGTACAAAGTAAGAACTGCACACCTTGTCTGTGCCACAGCCCTGTGCACCACAGCCTGAGTCCTGTGTCTCGTGTTGTGGAGGGGGGCTGCATGCTGAAAAGTAAAGTTTGGAGAATGGACCCAGGGAGGGAATGTTACAACCAAAAAAAGTAGGAATGAGTTTTTTTCTCTCCTGAGAACAAGGAAAATAAAGGGGATAGTAAACAGGCTAGAGAAAAAACATAAACAGGCCTGACAGAGTTGATCATTCCTAATTTATTTTAACTGTTACTAATCTGTAGAGTCTGTAACTACATTTGCACTTCACAAAGCTAACCTATCACTCCCTGACACTATGTAAATCATATCCTGCACCCATCAGCTAAGACTGTGTGAGTTACATCCTGCACCTATCACCCTTTGCTGCTGCTGCTAAGTCGCTTCAGTCGTGTCCGACTCTGTGCAACCCCATAGACGGCAGCCCACCAGACTCCTCTGTCCCTGGGATTCTCCAGGCAAGAACAATGAAGTGGTTGCCATTTCCTTCTCCAATGTATGGAAGTGAAAAGTGAAAGTGAAGTCACTCAGTCGTGTCCGACTCTTAGCGACCTCATGGACTATAGCCTACCAGCTCTTCCGTCCATGGGATTTCCCAGGCTAGAGTACTGGAGTGGGGTTCCATTGCCTTCTCCATACCACCCTTTAACTTTATGCAAATTATAACCTATACATGTGTTTACAATCCCTGCACTCTCTTGTAACAGACCACCCCTTGTAGCTTGTTGAATTTCAGAAAAAAATGTTCCCAGGTGACAAACCAGAGACAAAGGAACCCAATTACCAGGTTGTTGGGCCCAATAACCAGGCTACCTTATGTCACTTCTGAATGTTTTGAAATGATGCAAGAGGAAGAAAAATGCAAGACCCTCACTACTTTGTTCCTTATCATATCCTCTGGACTGTGAGTCCTGCCTATAAGATATGCTCTGATTTCCTGGGAAGAAGGCCACATTTTTTGAGGTGCTAGCCTGCTATGTTTTCCCCTGTGCCTTGGAGAAGAGTAAAGTCATCTCTCTCTTCTCTTCTCACAAATCTTTGTCTCTTATTTCTGTTTGGCATCGGTGCACAGGGTGCAAATATTTTGGTGTCAGGGACAGCTGTTGGCTGTGAAAATACACCCTGAAATGATAGGAGTAAGAAGCTCCACAATGAAGAAAGTTTGTGGAAAAAGACAAGGACACCATAGAAGCAAGACATCATTGTTAAGTGGCATGCAAGGGGCATGGCCACAACTGTAACTCCCTTCCCCACCCACTGGCTTGTTTAGCTTCCTTGGGCATTAATGGGGCACCCATTTGAGTGGGCTTGCCTGCTCCTCAAGCCAAGAACTCCTCTGTCTGCAGAGGCTCCAGGGTCCTGAGAGCCAGTCATCTCAAAGCTTCCTTTGGAGTCAGCCCTGGGTGCTACCGCCTGAGATGGGAATCAGCCAATGCTGGTGGGAATGAATTGTTAAATCGTAAGGTTAAGGGAGAAGACCAGGTGAGAGGACTGCTGTTGGCTATGTGGATACGGTGGAGGGGATAAGCGTGAGGGGCTGCACAGCTAAGAATCACCCTAGAGGAAATGTGGTCTGCCTGGGAAATGAGGTGCCATTTTTAGTTATGTGAAGGGGGTAGAGTGGTTGCTGCCCCCCATATGCCAGCTTCTGCCTTCTTAGGCACTGAGATGAACTCCCACCTAAGCATGTGTGACCCAGTCTGTTTAGACTATCTGTTGGTCTGTGCTGCCACGAGTAGTGCACATGAGTAAGTGTGCCCAAATCAGCTGCCACTTTTTCTCCCTCTTGCCTGGGCAGGGAGCAGATGCCTGACAGTTAAGGCACAGAAGTGGGGTCAAAACCAAAACTGAGCACCAGGGGTGGAGCAATTAAGGAAGAACAAAAATCTCTCCAGCTTTATAACAAATGCTAAAGAAACTTCTTGAGGTGGGAAACACAAGAGAAGAAAAAGCCTACACAAACAAACCCCCCAAATAAGAAAATGGTAATAGAAGCATATGTATCAATAACCACTTTAAATGTAAATGGATTAAATGCTTTCACCAAAAGACACAAATGGCGGAATGGATACAAAAACAAATAAAGTATATATTCTGTCTTCAACAGACCCAGATCAGACGACCTAGGGACACATACAGATTGAAAGTGAAGGGATGGAAAAAGATCAGCTCAGTTCAGTTCAGTTCAGTCACTCGGTCATGTCCGACTCTCCACGACCCCATGAACCACAGCACGCCAGGCCTCCCTGTCCATCACCAACTCCCGGAGTTCACTCAAACTCATGTCCACAGAGTCGGTGATGTCATCCAGCCATCTCATTCTCTGTCGTCCCCTTCTCCTCCCGCCCCCAACATTTCCCAGCATCAGAGTCTTTTCCAGTGAGTCAACTCGTCGCATGAGGTGGCCAAAGTATTGCAGCTTCAGCTTTAGCATCAGTCCCTCCAATGAACATCCAGGATTGATCTCCTTTAGAATGGACTGGATGGATCTCCTTGCAGTATAAGGGACTCTCAAGAGTCTTCTCCAACACCACAGTTCAAAAGCATCGATTCTTCGGCGATCAGCTTTCTTCACAGTCCAACTCTCACATCCATACAGGACCACGGGAAAAACCATTGCCTTGACTAGATGGACCTTGGTTGGCAAAGTAATGTCTCTGCTTTTTAATATACTATCAAGGTTGGTCATAAAGATACTCAATGTAAATGGAAATATAAAAGAAGCATGGAGTACCAATACACATATCAGAAAATAGACACATTAAAATAGACTATTTCAAGAGACAAGAAAGGACACTACATAATCATAGAGGGATCAATTCAGAAAGAAGAAGATATAACATTTGTAACTATTTATGAACTCAAAATAGGAGCACCTCAATACATAAAACAAATGCTAACAACCATAAAAGGAGAACTCGATAGTGACATAGTAACAGTGGGGGAATTTAACATCCCACTTGTATCACTGAATGGATCATCCAGACAGAAAATAAGTAAACACAAGCCTTATATGACACATTACACAATAAATTCTTAATATATATTACAGGACAAAAATATCTAATATGAGGAGACCTTACAAACAGCTGAGAAAAGGAGAGAAGTGAAAGGAAAAGGAAATATATACCCATTTGAATGCAGAGTTCCAAAGAATAACAAGGAGAGAAAAGAAAGCCTTCCTCAGTGATCAATGAAAAGAAATAGAGGACAATAATAGAATGGGAAAGACTAGAGATCTCTTCAAGAAAATTAGAATTACCAAGGGAACATTTCATGCAAAGATGGGCTCAATAAGGGCAGAAATGGTTCGGATCTAACAGAAGCAGAAGATATTAAGAAGAGGTGACAAGAATTCACAAAAGAACTATACAAGAAAGATCTTCATGACCCAGATAACTGCGATGGTGTGGTCACTCGCCTAGAGCCAGACATCCTGGAATGTAAAGTCAAGTGGGCCTTAGGAAGCATCACTACAAACAAAGCTAGTGGAAGTGATGGAATTCCAGTTGAGCTATTTCAAATCCTGAAAGATGATGCTGTGAAAGTGTTGCACTCAAAATGCCAGAAATTTGGAAACTCAGCAGTGGCCACAGGACTGGAAAATGACAGTTTTCATTCCAGTCCCAAAGAAAAGCAATGACAAAAATGCTCAAACTACTGCACAATTGCACTCACCTCACACACTAGCAAAGTAATGCCCCAAATCCTCCAAGATAGGCATCAAAAGTATGTAAACTATGAACTTCCAGATGTCCAAGCTGGATTTAGAAAAGGCAAAGGAACCAAAGATCAAATTGCCAACATCTGCTGGATCATTGAAAAAACAAAAGAGTTCCAGAAAAAACGTTTACTTCTGCTTTATTGACTACACCAAAGCCTTTGTGTGAATCACAATAAACTGTGGGAAATTCTTAAAGAGTTGGGAATACCAGACCACGTTACCTGTGTTCTGAGAAATCTGTATGCAGGTCAGGAAGCAACAGTGAGAACTGGACATGGAACATCAGACTGGTTGCAAATCAGGAAAGGAATATGTCAAGGCTGTATACTGTCACCTTGCTTATTTAACATATATGCAGAATACTTCATGTGAAATGCCAGGCTGGATGAAGCACAAGCTGGAATCAAGACTGCCAGGAGAAATATCAATAACCTCAGATATGCAGATGACATCACCCTTATGGCAGAAAGTGAAGAGGAACTAAAGCGCCTCTTGATGAACATAAAAGAGGAAAGTGAAAAAGCTGGCTTAAAGCTCAACATTCAGAAAATGAAGATCATGGTATCTGGTCCCATCACTTCATGGGAAATAAATGGGGAAACAGTGGAAACAGTGTCAGACTTCATGTTTTGGGGCTCAAAAATCACTGCAGATGGTGACTGCAGCCATGAAATGAAAAGATACCTACTCCTTGGAAGAAAAGTTATGACCAACCAACACAGCATCTTAAAATTTAGAGATATTACTTTGCCAACAAATGTCCGTCTTTTCAAAGCTATGGTTTTTCCAGTAGTCATGTATGGATGTGAGAGTTGGACTATAAAGAAAGCTGAGCGCCAAAGAATTGTTGGTTTTGAACTGTGGTGTTGGAGGACTCTTGAGTCCCTTGGAATGCAAGGAGATCCAACCAGTCCATCCTAATCAGAAGGACTGATTTCATTAGAAGGACTGATGCTGAAGCTGAAACTCCAATACTTTGGCCACCTGATGTGAATGAAGATCTGACTCATTTAAAAGACCCCGATGCTGGGAAAGATTGATGCTGGGAGGAGAAGGGGATGACAGAGGATGAGATGGTTGGATGACATCATTGACTTGATGAACATGAGTTTGAGTAAGCTCTGGGAGTTGGTGATGGACTGGCACACCAAAGTGTTGGAAACGACTGAGCGACTAAACTGAACTGATAGGACGAATTCCATGCAAAAGCAATAGAATACACTTTCTTCTCACGCAAATGGAACATTCTCTAAGATAGATCCCATCTTGGGACACAAGATAAGTCCTGGTAAATTTAAGAAAATTGAAGTCATATTAAGCTTCTTTTCTGACCATAATTCAGTTCAGTTCAGTCACTCAGTCGTGTCCGACTCTTTGTGACCCCATGAATCACAGCATGCCAGGCCTCCCTGTCCATCACCAACTCCCAGAGTTCACTCAAACTCATGTCCATTGAGTCGGTGATGCCATCCAGCCACCTTATTCTCTGTCGTCCCCGTCTCCTCGCACCCCCAATCCCGCCCAGCGAAATCAACTATAGGACAAAAACTGGAAAAATCACAAACACATGGATGCTAAACACTATGGTACTAAATAACCAAGAGATAACTGAAGAAATCAAGGAGGAAAGAAAAAAATGTCAGAAAAAAATGGCGATGAAAATATGATCCCCCTAAAACCTATGGGATGCATCAAAAGGAGTTTTAAGATGGAAGTTCACAGCCATAGAATCTTACCTGAAGAATCCCAAAAAAGTTTTAAATATACGACCCAAACTTACATTGAAGCAGCTAGAGGAAAAAGAACAAATAAAACCCAAATTTAGTAGAAGGAGAGAAATCATAATAATCAGAGCAGAAACAAATGATATAGGAATGATGAGCGAAGTAAGTCAGAAAGAAAAACACCAATACAGTATATTAACGCATATATATGGAATTTGGAAAGATGGTAACGATGACCGTATATGTAAGAAAGCAAAGGAGACACAAATGTAAAAACAGACTGTTGGACTCTGTGGGATAAGTCGACGGTGGGATGCTTTGAGAGAATAGCAATGAAACATGTATATTATCACATGTGAAATAGATCTCCAGTCCAAGTTCAATGTATGAGGCAGGGTGCTCAGGGCTGTGGCACTGGGATGACCCTGAGGGATGGGATGGGGAGGGAGGTGGGAGGAAGTGTCAGGATGGGGAACACATGTACACCCATGGCTGATTCATGTGAATATGTGGCAAAAATCACCACAATATTGTAATTAGCCCCCATTTAAAATTAAAAAAAAAAAGAAACGCACGAGGGAAAATCAAGCCTTTCCAGCTGGGACCCACAATATGCCTGAGTTAAGGAGCTATAACTCTGAGTTTAAGAATACAAAAATATCCATTTCCCAAAAAGGTAAAATTAACCATTTTTGCATCCAATCAAAACTTACCAAGTATATTAATTTGCTAGGGTTTGGATAATAAAGTAACACCAATTGGTTGGCTTAAGTAACAGAAATTTATTGTCTCACAATTCTGAGGCTAGAAATCTGAGATTAAGGTGTTGGCAGAGTTGGTTCCTTCTAAGCAATGAAAGGATGTTTCAGGTCTTCTTTCTTGACTTGTAGATGGCCACTTTCTCCTTGTGTTTCTTCACTTGACTAATTATGTATGTGTCTTTAAATTTCACCTTTTGGGAAGAACACCAGCCCCGGCGCAAAAGCAGAGACATTACTTTGCCAACCAAGGTCCGTCTAGTCAAGGCTATGGTTTTTCCCGTGGTCATGTATGGATGTGAGAGTTGGACTGTGAAGAAAGCTGATCGCCGAAGAATCGATGCTTTTGAACTGTGGTGTTGGAGAAGACTCTTGAGAGTCCCTTATACTGCAAGGAGATCCAACCAGTCCATTCTAAAGGAGATCAATCCTGGGTGTTCATTGGAAAGACTGATGCTAAAGCTGAAACTGCAATACTTTGGCCACCTCATGCGACGAGTTGACTCACAGGAAAAGACTCTGATGCTGGGAAAGGTTGGGGGCGGGAGGAGAAGGGGACGACGGAGAATGAGATGGCTGGATGGCATCACCGACTCTGTGGACATGAGTTTGAGTGAACTCCGGGGGTTGGTGATGGACAGGGAGGCCTGGCGTGCTGTGATTCATGGGGTCGCGGAGAGTCGGACACGACTGAGAGACTGAACTAAACTGAACTGAATGACTTCTTTCTAACTTGACCAACTCTGTTTTAACCCTATCTCCAAATAAAACCACATTCTGAGGTATTAGGGGTTAGAACCTCAACATATAAACCTGGATAAGGAGGGGAGAGGGTGTACACAATTCAGTCTATAAAACCAAGTGTACAAATAAACAGCGAAATATACACCATACTGGGAAAATTCAATCAATTGAAATGAAACAATAGGGACAATAGAATTAGTATTTGATAAAGCCATTAGAGAAATTATATATTAAAAAATACCTGTATACCACTTGTTCAAGAAGTTAGAGGAAAGTGGATTGTTGCATAGACTTGGAAGATTATAAAAGAACTCAATTGAAACTTCTAGAGTTGTAAAAATATAATGTGTGAGATGAAAAATACACTGGAAGGAATTAATAGCAGATTAAACAAAGCAGAAATAATAATTACTGAACTTGAAAACACCACAACAGAAATTATCAAAAGTGGAACTCAGAGGAAAAATGACTGGGAAAAAATGAGCAGAGTATCAGTGATCTGTGAAACAGCTTCAAGCAGCCTAATATCTGGGCAAATAAACTGCCAAAAGAGAGGTGAAAGAGAAAAAAAATTAAAAAAAAGAATGAAGAAAACTATAGCAAAGATCAATGAAACTAAACATTGTTTTTTTAAGAAGGTATACAAAATTAATAAACATTTAGCCAGACTCATCAAGAAATAAGGGAGATAACCCAAATCAACATAATCATAAATGAAAAAGGAGAAGTCAAAATGGACACCACAGAAATACAAAGGATAATAAGAGACTACTGCAAGTAATTATAGACCAATGACATGGCAAAAATGGACAAATTATTAGAAAAGTTCAGTCTTCCAAGACTGAACCAGAAATTGAAAATATGAGCCAAACAATGACAACAACTAAAACTGAACATGTGATTTAAAAAAAAAAAAATCGTCCATAAAAAAAACAAAACAACAGGGCCAGATGGCTTCACAGGGAAATTCTCAAACATTTAGAGAATACCAAACACCTGTCCTCAAATTCTTCCAAAAAATTTCAGAGGGAGGAACACTCCTAAAGTCATTCTACAATGCCATCATCACACTGATACCAAAACCAAAGACAACACAAAATTAAGAAAAAAAAAATTAAAGGATAATATTACTGATCAACCAGCAATCCTAAAGGAAATCAATCTTGAATATTCAGTGAAAGGACTGATGCTGAAGCTGAAGCTCCAATACTCTGGCCACCTGATGCAAAGAACTGATTCAGTAGAAAAGACCTTGATGCTGGGAAAGATTGAAGGCAGGAGGAGAAGTGGATGTCAGAAGATGAGATGGTTGGATGGCATCCCCAACTTGACAGTCATGAGTTTGAGCATGTTCCATGAGTTGGCAATTGACAGGGAAGTCTGGCATGCTGCAGTCCATGGGGTCACAAAGAGTGGGACACGAATGAGTGCCTGAACAGAACTGAATATCACTGATGAACAAAGACGCAAAAATCTTCAACAAAAGTACTAGCAAACTGAGCCTTTATTTTTATTATTCAGTTCAGTCGCTCAGTGAATAACACATTAAAAGGATCATACACCATGATCAAGCAGGAGTTCTCTGATGAATGCAAGGATTCTTCAACACACACAAGTAACTAAATCTGACACACCATATTAAAAATTGAAAGGTAAATAACATTATCATCTACAGATGCAGATAAAGTTTTCAACAAAATTCAACACCCATTTATTATCAAATTTCTCTAAAGAATGAGATTAGAAGGAACCTATCTCAAAATAATAAAGTCCATATATGACGAACACACTCCAAACATTATTCTCAATGATGAAAAAATGAAAGCATTTCCTCTAAGATCAAGAATAAGATAAGGTTACTCACTCTTATCACTATTATTCAATGTAGTGTTGGAAGTCCTAAACATAATAATCAGAAAAGAAAAAGGAATAAAATGAATCCAGATTGAAAAAGAGGAAGTAAAACTCTGTTTGCAGATGACATGATACTGTACATAAAAATAAACCTTAAAAATGCCACCAAAAAGTTACTAGAGCTAATGAATGAATGAAACTAATGAAGCAAGGACTTTAGTAAAATTGAAGAATATAAAATTGATGAACAGAAATCCCTTTTTTTTCCTATTTAATAACAATGAAAACCCCCAAAAAGTAAATTAAAGAAATGTTCCATTCACCATTGCAGCAAAAAGAGTAAAATACTTAAGAATAAACCTACCTAAAGAGACAAAAGACCTGTCTGCAGAAGGCTATAAGACAATGATGATAGAAATCAAAGATGACACAAACATATGGAGAAGTTTACCAAGTTATTGAATTGGAAGAATCACTACTGTGAAAATAACTGTATCACCCAAAGTAATCTACAGGTTTAATACAATATCTATCAAAGTCCCAATGGCATTTTTCACAGAACTAGAACAAAAAAAAAATTACAATTTGTATGGAAACACAAAAAACCCTAAATAGATGAAGCAAACTTGAGGAAAAACAAACCTGGAGAAATAAACTTTCCTGACTTCAGACTGTACTACACAATTGCATTCATCAAGATAGTATGGGATTTCTGGTTTAAGATGACGGAGAGGGACGTGTGCTCATCTCCTCCTGTGAGAGCATCCAAATTGCAACTAGCTGTTGAACACCCATCAACAGAAGGATGCTGGAACCCAACAACAACAAAAAATCCCATGTCCAAAAACAAAGAAGATGCAACAAGACAGTATGAGGGGCACAATCACAATAAAATCAAATCCTATAACCACCAGGTGGGAAACCCACAGACTGGAGAACAATAATACCAAAGCAATTATCTCACTGTTGTAAAGGTTCTGAGACCCACATCAGACTTCCCAGCCTGGGGATCCAGCAAAGGGAATAGGAATACCCAGGGTATCTGACATTCAAGACCAGCAGGATTTGATTACCAGACTTTCACAGGATTGTCAAAAACAGAAACTCTGGTCTTGGAGGACACACACAAAACCTTGTGTACACCAATTTCCAGGGGAACAGAGAAGTGACCCTACAGGAGACTAAACCAGACCTACCTTCTAGTGTTAAAGGATCACCTGTCGAGGTGTTGGTTGGCAATGGCTTACCACAGGGATGGGAGCTCTGGCAGCAGCAGTCCTGAAAGGCATCACCCTTGGCATAAGTCCTCTTGAAGGTCATCATTAACCCTACCACAGAGCCCATAGACCCCAGGGGTGGGTCACCTCATGGAGGGAGTGTCACCCCACCCATCTTTAGATAATTGGATTAAAGCTTTACTGAGCACAGCCCTGCCCACCAGAGCAAGACCCACTTTTTCCGAACACCAATCCTCCATCAGGAAGCTTACACAAGCCTCAGCCTCATCCACCAGTGGGCAGAATAAGCAAGAAGAACAAAATCCCACAGTGGCTAAAATGAAAACCACATTACAAGAAGTTAGTCAGGATGAAAAAGTAGAGGGCTTTGTCCCACCTAATGGGACAAGATAAAATCCCAGAAAATCAACTACATGAAGTGGAGAGAGGCAAGCTTCCAGAAAAGGAATTCAGAACAGTGCTAGTGAAGATGATCCAGGATTCTGAAAAAAGAATGGAGGCAAAGTTTGAAGAAGAAAGAAATGTGTACCAAAGACCTAGAAGAACTAAAGAACAAACAAACAGGTGAGCAACACACTATACGGAATTAATAGAAGAAAAACTGAATAAGAAGAATGAATAAATGACTTGGAAGACAGAATGTTGGAAATCACTCCTTCAAAACAGAATATAGAAAAAAAAAATGGGAAAAAAATGAAAACAGCCTAAGACCTCTGGGACAACATTAAATGCACCAACATTCGCATTATAGGGGAACCAGAAGGAGAAGAGAGAAAGAAAAGACATGAGAAAATATTTGAAAAATTCCCCAACATGGGAAAGGAAATAATCAACCAAGTGCAGAGTCTCAGGCATGATCAAACTAAGGAGGAACACAGCAAGACACATAGGAATCAAGCTAACAAAAATAGAAGACAAAGATAAAATATTAAAGCACAAAGGGGAAAATAACAAATTACAAGTTACCCCCATAAGTTTATCAGCTGATCTTTCAACAGAAACTCTACCAGCCAGAAGGGAATGGCATGATACTGTTAAAGTAATGAAAGGGAAGAGCCTACAACCAAGAATACTCTACCCAGCAAAACT
Organism: Moschus berezovskii; assembly: GCF_049115385.1. Classification (NCBI taxonomy): domain Eukaryota; kingdom Metazoa; phylum Chordata; class Mammalia; order Artiodactyla; family Moschidae; genus Moschus; species Moschus berezovskii. The sequence continues at coordinate 46,648,131 of NC_142488.1, read as the reverse complement.
CTTGTTCAGATTGGATGGAGAAATCAAAAGCTTTTCAGACAAGCAAAAGTTAAGATAATTCAGTGCCACAAAACCAACGTTAAAACAAATCCTAAAGGAACAACTCTAGGCAGCAAGCACAAGAGAAGGAAAAGACCTACACAAAATAAACCCAGAACAATTAAGAAAATGGTAATAGCATCATACATGCTGATGGTTGATTTAAATGTAAATGGATTAAATGCACCAACCAAAATACAGACTGGATGGGTAGATGAAAACATGTACATGTATACACTTTCAATTACCACACCATTCCACTTATATGTAATAATTTCATATTGTAGAGTTAATCATATTTCCATTATGACTTGCAGCTATAATTATATTTTATTTTTGTGTGGCTATTGATGGTGAAAATGGATAAACATCTTTTGCTATTGTGATTATGTAACTATTATTCACCTAATAACATAGTATCATGATTGGTCAACAGAAAATAATAGAATTCAATACCACTAAAACTACCATCTAATAGAAAAACCTGTAATCACTTTTAAAATCCAGAGGTATATTAGAATTATCCTGAAGTGTTTTGAAAAATGCAAATGTCCAGGTAGTGATTTCTTTTCCCCCAAAGCTCCAGATGTGTTTCTAACGAGCAATCATATTTAAAAACAACTTGACTATTTGGTGGTCTTTTACTTTAATCTAGTTTGATTCACTTTTTCTATTTCATATTCAGTGCTCCATTTCATTTAGTTGATGTTATCCAGCTTCTTCACCCTTTCTCTGTTTGATGTTCCTTTTCTTACCTTTATCAAGCATAGTAGAAAATATTTTGCATACATATGTATATATATATATATACAATGTATAATATATATATTTTAGACAACTTATTAATTTTTTCTTAGCTGAAAACTTTATGACATTTTGATTCCACTTGTTTGACTTAGATGAATAGAATGCTAGATTTAGATACACAATAAGCAACAAAGGTTTACTGTATAGCACAGGGAACTATAGCAAATATCTTGGAATAAATTATAATCAAAAATAATCTGAAAAATAATATGTAAGTATATTTATAATTGAGTCACCTTGCTGTGTATCTGAAATATTGCAAGTACACTATACTTCAATAAAATATATATGATATATTTTTTAAATATTTAAAAATCGTGATAATGGCACAAAAAACAGAAATATATACCAATGGAACAAGATAGAAAGTTCAGAGGTAAACATGCACATCTATGGGCAATTTATTTTTGACAAAGGATGCAAGAATATACAGTGGTGGAAAGAAAATCTCTTCAATAAGTGGTGCTCATAAAACTGGACATCTAAGTATAAAAGTATGAAATTAGAATACTTCTTAATACCATACATAAAAAGAAACTCAAAATGGATTAAATGCAAGGTCAAAAACTGTAAAACTCTTAGAGGAAAACATAGGCAGAACATTCTTTGACATATATCACAGCAAGATTCTTTTTGACAGACCTCTTAGAGTAATGAAAATAAAAATAAACCAATGGGACCTAATCAAATTTAAGAGCTTTTGCAAAGCAAAGGAAACTAAAGATGAAATGACAACTCTCAGAACTGGAGAAAATAATTGCAAATAAAACAACTGACAAAGGATTAATCTCCAAATATACAAGCAGCTCATGCAGCTCAGTATCAGATAAACAACCCAATCAAAAAATGGGCAGAAAACCTTAACAAACATTTCTCCAAAAGAGACAAACAGATGGCTAATAAACACATGAAAAGATGCTCAAATTTTCTCATTATTAGAGAAATTCAAATCAAAACTACAATGAAGTATTACCCCACACCAGTGAGAATGGCCATCAACTAAAAAAACACAAAAATAAATAAATAAATAAATAAATGCTGAAGAAATTGTGGAGCAAAGGGAAAACTTTTGCACTGTTGGTAGGAAATAACTGCTATGGAGAACAGCATGGAGATACCTTTGAAAACTAGGAATAAAAGTACCATATGACCCAGAAATCCCACTACTGGACATATACTCTGAGAAAGTCACAATTCAAAAGACACATTAACCCCAGTGTTCGTTGTAGCACTATTTAAAATAGCCAGGACATGGAAGCAACCTAGATGTTCATTGACAGATGAATGGATAAAGAATCTGTGGTGTGTGTATGTGCATATATATATATATATATATGTATTTGCATATGTATATGTATATATATATATACACCCATATACAATGGAATAATATTCAGCCATAAAAAGAACACATGTGAATCAATTTAACTGATGTGGATGAACCTAGAGTCTGTCATAGAGAGTGAAATAAGTCAGAAATATAAAAATAACTATCGTGTATTAATGCATACATATGGAGTGCAGAAAAATTTATAGGGAAAGAGTGGAGATGCAGACATAGAGAATGGACTCATGGACACAATGAGGGAAGGAGAGGGTGGAATGAATTGAGTGTACCATCCAAACTTATATATTTCCACATATATAATAGATAGCTAGTGGGAAGTTTCTGTATAACATAGGAAGCTCAATCCAGTGCTCCAGGACATCATAGAGTGATTGGATGAGGAAAGTGGGAGGGAACGTCAAGAGGGAGGAGCCATATGTATACTTATGGTTAATTCACATTGTTTTATGTAGAAACCAATACAACATTGTAAAGAAACTATCCTCCAATTAAAAATAAATTCTAAAATAGATGCAGAAAAAGATTTTTAAAAAAATTCAACAACCACTTATGATAAAAGTCTTCATAATGTGGACAGAGGGAAGCTACCTCAACATAGTAAAGGCCATACATGACAAACCCACAGCAAACATTAATCTCAATGTTTAAAACATGAAAGTATTTCCTTTAAGATCAGGAACAAGAAAAGATGTCCAATTTCACCACTATTATTCAACATAGTTTTGGAAATTCTAGCCAGGAAATCAGAGAAGAAAAAGAAATACAGGAATCTAAATTACGCAAGAAGTAAAATTGCCACTGCAGATGACATATACTATATATAAAACATCCTAAAGAAGCCAACAGAAAACTACTAAAGATAATCAATTACATTAATAAAGTTGCAGGATAGAAAATTGTCACACATGTATGTCATGCATTCCTATACAATAACAACAAAACATCAGCAAGAGAAATGAAGACTATAATCCCATTTACAATTGGAGTAAAAACGACAAAATACGTAGGAATTCAGTTCAGTTCAATTCAGTCGCTCAGTTGTGTCCGACTCTCTGCGACCTCATGAATTACAGCACGCCAAGCCTCCCTGTCCATCACCAACTCCCGGAGTTCACTCAAACTCATGTCCATCGAGTCAGTGATGCCATCGAGCCATCTCATTCTCTGTCGTCCCCGTCTCCTCCCACCCCCAATTCCTCCCAGCATCAGACTCTTCTCCAGTGAGTCAACTCGTCGCATGAGGTGGCCAAAGTATTGCAGTTTCAGCTTTAGCATCAGTTCTTCCAATGAACACCCAGGATTGATCTCCTTTAGAATGGACTGGTTGGACCTCCTTGCAGTCCAAGGGACTCTCAAGAGTCTTCTCCAGCAACACAGTTCAAAAGCATCAATTCTTCGGCGATCAACTTTCTTCAAAGTCCAACTCTCACATCCATACATGACCACGGAAAACATCGATAGCCTTGACTAGACGGATGTTGGTTGGCAAAGTAATGTCTCTGGGTTTTAATATGCTATCTAGGTTGGTCATAACTTTCCTTCCAAGGAGTGAGCGTCTTTTAATTTCCTGGCTGCAATCAGCATCTGCAGTGATTTTGGAGCCCCCCAAAATAAAGTCTGACACTGTGTCCACTGTTTCCCCATCTATTTCCCATGAAATGATGGGACCAGATGCCATGATCTTTGTTTTCTGAATGTTGAGCTTCAAACCAAACTTTTCACTCTCCTCTTTCATCAAGAGGCTTCTGAGTTCCTCTTCACTTGCTGCCATAAGGGTGGTGTCATCTGCATATCTGAGGTTACTGATATTTCTCCCGGCAATCTTGATTCCAGCCTGTGCTTCTTCCAGCCCAGCGTTCCTTATGATGTATTCTGCATATAAGATAAATGAGCAGGGTGAAAATATACAACCTTGACGTACTCCTTTTCCTATTTGGAGACAGTCTGTTATTCCGTGTAGGAAGCATTCTCCAAGCCAGGCTTCAGTAATACATGAACCATGAAATTCCAGATGTTCAAGCTGGTTTTAGAAAAGACAGAGGAACCAGAGATAAAATTGCCAACATCTGCTGAATCATGGAAAAAGAAAGAGAGTTCCAGAAAAACATATATTTCTGCTTTATTGACTATGCCAAAGCCTTTGACTGTGTGGATCACAATCAGTTCAGTTCAGTCGCTCAGTCGTGTCCGACTCTCCGCCACCCCATGAATCACAGAACGCCAGGCCTCCCTGTCCATCACCAACTCCCGGAGTACACTCAAACTCATGTCCACAGAGTCAGTGATGCCATCCAGCCATCTCATTCTCCGTCGTCCCCTTCTCCTCCCGCCCCCAACCTTTCCCAGCATCAGAGTCTTTTCCAGTGAGTCAACTCGTCGCATGAGGTGGCCAAAGTATTGCAGCTTCAGCTTTAGCATCAGTCCTTCCAATGAACACCCAGGATCGATCTCCCTTAGAATGGACTGGTTGGATCTCCTTGTGGTACAAGGGACTCTCAAGAGTCTTCTCTAACATCACAGTTCAAAAGCATCAATTCTTCGGCGCTCAGCTTTCTTCACAGTCCAACTCTCACATCCATACATGACCATGGGAAAAACCATAGCCTTGACTAGACGGACCTTGATTGGCAAAGTAATGTCTCTGTTTTTTAATATATTATCAAGGTTGGTCATAACTTTCCTTCCAAGGAATAAGCGTCTTTTAATTTCATGGCTGCAATCAGCATCTGCAGTGATTTTGGAGCCCCAAAAAATAAAATCTGACACTGTTTCCACTGTTTGTCAGGAAGCAACAGTCAGAACTGTACATGGAACAACAGACTGGTTCCAAATAGGAAAAGGAGTGCGTCAACACTGTATATTGTCACCTTGCTTATTTAACTTATATGCAGAGTACATCATGAGGAACGCTGGGCTGGAAGAAGCACAAGCTGGAATCAAGATTGCCGGGAGAAATATAAATAACTTCAGATATGCAGATGACACCACCCTTATGGCAGAAAGTGAAGAGGAACTCAGAAGCCTCTTGATGAAAGTGAAAGAGGAGAGTGAAAAGGTTGGCTTGAAGCTCAACATTCAGAAAACGAAGATCATGGCATCTGGTCCCATCACTTCATGGGAAATAGATGGGGAAACAGTGGAAACAGTGTCAGACTTTATTTTTTGGGAGGCTCCAAAATCACTGCAGATGCTGATTGCAGCCATGAAATTAAAAGACGCTTACTCCTTGGAAGGAAAGCTATGACCAACCTAGATAGCATATTAAAAAGCAGAGACATTTCTTTGCCAACCAACGTCCTTCTAGTCACGGCTATGGTTTTTCCAGTGGTCATGTATGGATGTGAGAATTGGACTGTGAAGAAAGCTGATTGCTGAAGAATTGATGCTTTTGAACTGTGGTGCGGGAGAAGACTCTTGAGAGTCCCATGGACTGCATGGAGATCCAACCAGTCCATTCTAAAGGAGATCAGTCCTGGGTGTTCACTGGAAGGGCTGATGCTAAAGCTGGAATTCCAATACTTTGGACACCTCATGCAAAATGTTGACTCACTGTAAAATACTCTGATGCTGGAAGGGATTGTGGGCAGGAGGAGAAGAGGACGACAGAGAATGAGATGGCTGGATGGCATCACCGACTCGATGGATATTAGTTTGAATGGACTCCGGGATTTGGTGATGGACACGGAGGCCTGGCATGCTGTGATTCATGGGGTCGCAAAGAGTTGGACATGACTGAGAGACTGAATTGAACTATACTGAACTGAAGGAAGCAAAAGAACTCTACTCAGAAAACTGTAAGGAATTGATGAAAGAAACCAAATGTGACAGAAACAGATGGAGAGTTATACAATGTTCTTGGATTAAATGTATTAATATTGTGTGAATGATTGTACTACCCAAAGCAATGGGCAATCCTTATCAAATTACCAATGACATTTTTCACAAAATTAGAACAAAAAGAAAATTTTACTTCTAATGGAAACAGCAAAGTCCGTGAATAACCAAAAGAATCTTGAGGAATAAAAAAGGACCTGGATGAGTCAATCTACCTGACTTCAGACTATACTACAAAGCTATAGTAATTAAGACAGTATGGTACTGGCACAAAAACAAAAATATAGATAAATGGAACAAAATAGAAAGCCCAGGGATAAACCCATGCACTTATGGTCACCTAATCTATAACAAAGGAGGCAAATGCATAGAATGGAGAAAATATATTCTCTTTAATAAGTGAAAACTGGAGCACAGTATGTTAAAGAAGGAAATTAGAATACTCCCTAACACTATACACAAAATAACCTGAAAATGGATTGAATACATAAATGTAAGCCAGACATTATAAAACTCTTAGAGGAAAACATAGGCAGAACATACTTTGACATAAGTTGTACAAATCTTTTTCAACCCACTTCCTAGAATAATGGAAATGAAAACAAAAATAAACAAGTTGGACCTAATTAACCTTAGAAGCCTTTGTATAGCAAACAAAACCTTGAACAAGATGTAAAGACAATCCTCAGAATAGGATAAAATTCTTGCAAAAATGGCAAGTACAAAGAATTAATCTCTAATATATACAAAGAGCTCATGCAGATCAATGTAAAAAAAAAAAAAACAATCAAAAAATGGGCAGAAGATCTAATTAGGCATTTATCCAAAGAAGACATATATGTGGCCAATAAACACATGAAAAAGTAATCAACATCACTAATGATAAAGAAATATAAATCAAAACTACAATGAGGTATAACCTCACACAAATCAGAATGACTATCATAAAAAACATTTACAAACAACATATACTGGGGATGGTGTGGAGAAAAAGGAATGCTCTTTCACTGTTGGTAGTAATACAAATTGGTACAGCCACTATGGAGAATAGTATATAGATTCCTTAGAATCTAAAATTAGAACTACCGTAAGACCCAGCAATCCCACCCCGGGCAGATTCCTAGAGAAAATTATACTTAAAAAAATAATATATATATATATATATATATATATATATATATATATACATCACAATGTTTATCATAGCACTAATAACAATATCCAGGACATGGAATCAACCTAAACGTCCATCAAGATAGGAATTGTTGAAGAAGATGTGGCACATTTATAAAATGGAATATTATTTAGCCATAAGAAGGAATGAAATTGAAGAGACATGGATGGACCTACAGACTGTCATACAGAGTGAAGTTAGTTAGAAAGAGAAAAACAAACATCATGTATCAATGCATATATGTGGAATCTAGAAAAGTGATATAGACAATCTTATTTACAAAATAGAAATAGAGACGCAGATGTAGAAAGCAGATATACGAATATCAAGAGGAAAGAAGAGGGTAGGAAGAATTTGGAGATTCGGATTGACATATATATATACTATTAATACTATGTATAAAATTGATAGCTCATGAGAACATACTGTATAGTACAGGGAACTCTGCTCAATGCTCTTTGGTGACCTAAATGGGAAGGAAATCCAAAAAAAGATGGGATATATGTAAACAGAACTGATTCACTTTGAAGTACAACAGAAAGTAACACAACATTGTAAAGCAACTATATGCCAATAAAAATTAGTTTTAAAATAACTTGCAAGTGATCAAATCCCAGATTTGATCCTGTGAGGTGTGGCTACATGAACAGGTTGAGCTCATCTATCAGCTTAAAATGGAGAAGCTTCAGGAGCAGGCCTAACAGCTCTACTGGTTACTGGCCACTTCAATTGCTTTATTAATCAACTGAAGTGCACCCCAAACATCTATCCTATCACGTCTCCATGTGCCTGGAGAGACTGGGAAGTTTTGCTCTCAAACCTAAAGATTCAACTGTCCTACTCTTTGAAGCAAAACTGCCCTGTACCAGGTCATCACCACACTTGGGTCTCTCAAAACCATTCCAAATTGAGCACATGATGTTTCATGCTGGTTCATCAAATATTGGATTCTGTCTGGAGAAAAGATGCTGTATCACATTTCCAGAGCAGAAGTCAGCATCCAGCACCATAGTTGTCCCTCACAGCAAATGGCTCCTTTGAAAGGGATCAAACCTACCAATGGTCACCAGGCTCCCTAAATACCCAGAACTAGTCTCCAGGATGAGCTCACTCAAAAGTAGACCTTGTCAAAGAGTCAGAATTCTTCCAGAGCCTGAAATTTCTTCAGTAATGTCTGAGTCAACCTTAAGTGCTTGGAAAATTGACTCCACAAGAGTCAGAAACAAAAAGTTTCTGAAAAAACAAGTTACCAAAGTGCAATGGCTATTCTATTACCAATTCTTCATTGAAACTGAAAACGCTGGATGTCTCGGGCTTATTAGTCAAGATGAAATAGACATTTCTGATTGTCTGATAACTCCCCAGGAATCACATAATCTTGAGGAGCCTGGGAATGATAGCTATGAAACCAGTGAGAAGTTTAAGTTCTTGTTCTAGGTGATTCCAGCAGTCCTACAGTATGAATGATTGGCTTGTCAAGCCTGATTCCTGTACCAGTTGTCAGAGTAAACAGCCTTAAAGGTGGGGAGACTGGAAAGCTGGGCAATCTGAAGTGCCTGAATGGCCATCTGGAGGCCACGAAACCCATGTTTACTCCAAGTGTGATTACTTAAGATTGGCTTGTCCAGAACTGTCAGGATCCATACAAAGTAGAGGAGGTCAACAAAGCCAATGAAGAGATTGTACTGTGGCAACTGATTGTGTACTCAGAAGAAAACCTGAGTGTTGAGCCTGCTGGAGAGGCAAGGCACCATTATTAGGGGGAGGACAAGGACAGGAGTGGAACCACCATAAATGCTCCTTTCCCTGTGAGCGTTCCCAGGCAACAATACACTGCCTAAAGGAGCACCAGGAGTGGGAATGAGACACTGCTGTCATTACAGGCTCCAGAGACAGGCAACATTGCTTCCATGAGACCCATAAACAGGCAGCAGGCCCTCTTCCAATTGTCTTGGGAGGGTATGTATAGTACTCAACCCTAAGAAACTCACGAGCAAGCAGTAGGCCTTGCCTCCACTTTTCCAGAAAGGCACACATAGCACCTACGTATAGGAAAGCCACAAACAGGTGTCAAGCCCAGCCCCTGAAATCCCAGGAAGGTGCAGATGGCACATGTGCCTAGAAAATCCATGAGCAGGTGGCAGGCCTAGCCATCACTGTTGCAGGAAAGCATACATAATGCCTGCCTTTAGGAGAGCCATAAGAAGGTGACAAGCCCTGCACCCACTGTCCTGGAAGGGTGTGAATAAAGCCTGCACTTAGAAAAACTGCAAGCAGACAGCAGAGCCAGCCCCCACTGTTCCAGGAGGGTGCAGATAGCACCCACACCAAAGAAACCGGTTAATAGATGCCAGGCCATGTCCCCACCATCCCAGGAGGACACATTGTGCCTGACACTAAGAAATTCATGAGCAGGTACTACGCCATGTCCCCATTATCTTGAGAGAGTGCAGAGATGAACCACCCATAGGAGATCCTCAAGCAGGTGCTAGGTCCTACCTCCAGTGTCCTAAAAGCATCTGCACATCCTATATCAAGGGAATAATGGCCAGACACACTGAGGAAAGAGACATCAAATGTCCAAACTAAAAGCAGCCCTTCGATTTCATGAAAGAGGGCTGAGTAGAGGACTTGAGCTCACTTCCTCTCAGGAAAATGGCGAAATCACAGCTGTTGAACAACCATTGATAAAAATGACTGGAACCTACAAAAGAGATATTTTACAGTCAAAGGAAAAGAAGAAATAAAAAAGAGATAGGCAGAGAGGAGCTTTAGCAACATAATCAAACCTCATATCTGCCAGGTGGGTAACCACAAACTGGAAAATAATTATATCACAGAGGTTCTCTCACAGGAGTGAGATTCCCAATCCCAACATGTGTCTGCCCATCCTGAAAGTGTGGCAACAGGAGAAATCCCCAAAGCATTTGGCTTTGAGGGCCACCATGGCTTAAGTGCAAAAGTTCCACAGGATTGAGAGAAAGACTACATTCATGGAAGGCATGAACAGGGTTTCATGGACACAGACCCAGCACAAAGCAGTAGCTCTATTGGAGACTGAGCTGGAACTACCTATGAGACTTGGACGGTCCCTGAAGCGGGTTGATTGTGTTAACTTTTAGAGGACAAAGACACTAGTAGCAGAGGCCCAAGAAAATATTAATTGGTGTGAGCTCCACAAGAGGCCACCATTTTGGCATTAAGACTTGGCCCTACCCAACAGTTTACAGGATCCAATGCTAGAATGCCTCAGACCAAACGATCAGCAGGGTAAGAACACAGACCCATTCATTAACAGACAGGGTGCCTAAAGCCATACTAAGCTCACAGTCATTAAACACACCTCTTGACACACCTCTGCTCACCAAAAGGACAAGACCCAGCTCCATGCACAAGTGAGCAGACACCAGTTCCTCCCATCAGAAAGCCACCACAAGACTCAGGACTAATCTAACCCACCAATGGGAAGATACAAGAATCCAAGAGGAGCAACACTCCTTCAGACAGCAGAAAGGAGCCCACAAACACAGAAAGTCAGACAAAACAATATAGCAGAGCAATATGTTTCAGGATGAAGGAACAATATTAAAACCCAAGGAAACAAGTGAAACTAAATAAAAAGGAGATAGGCAACCGACCTGAACAAGAATTCAGAGTAATGATAGTATAGATGGTCTAAGATCTCAGAAAAAGAATGGAAGGACAGCCCCAAAAGTTATGAGATGTTTAACGAAAAGCAAGAATATGTAAAGAACAAGTAAAAAGAGTTGAATGATACTGTAACTGGAATGAAAAATATACCAGTACAAATCAATAGCAGAATAACGGAGGCAGCAGAACAAATAAATGAGCTAGAAGACAGAAAGTTGGAAATCACTGCCACAGAACAGAATAAAGAATGAAAAGAAATAAGGAGAGTCTCAGGGGTGTCTGGGACAACATCAAATGCATCAACTTTTGCATTTTATAGAAGGAAAATATTGAAAGAACCTGAGAAATATTGGAAGAAATTATACCCAATAATTTCCCTGACATGAAAGATGAAAGACTCACTCAAGTCCAGGAATGGAAGAGAGTCCTGCACAATATAAAACCAAAGAGGACCATGCAGAGACATATATAAATTAGACTGACAAAAATTAAAGATGAAAAATAAAGAATACTGGGGAGGTCAAGATAGTTGAAAAGTAAATGGACACGGAGTAGGTGGACACTGGGACAACTCTCCCAGTGGATGCATCGGGAACACATCTTGAGATGAAGAAGTTCTGAGAACCACACAGACAAATCTCCCAGAACAAAACAGTGGCATGGAGCTAGAGCATAGGGATTGAAGAGCAATCCCAGGTTGAGGACTGCTGTTGACTGCAGGGAGATGATCTGAGAGGACTGGTGGGAGGAAATCTGCCTAAGGGAATGACTTTGGAGGAAAGCCAGGCGACAACGGAGACAGGGTGCTACTGCTGAGTCATGTGCAAGGAGTGGAGCCATCACTGTAGCCTTTCACTCTCCACATACTGGCACCAGTAGCTGACCAATAGAGAAAAAAACCCAGCGAGGGTGACACTTGGAGCACCTGATGCGCCAAGCAATAAAGAAGGACTCCAGTCAGGGCTGTCCTTTTAGTGCCTGCTACACTGAGCAATAGAAAAGGACCAGCCAGGGAAGCCCTCTGAGTGCCAGCTACCAGAGGCTAGCAACAAATCCTAAATGTGGTCCAAGCAGCCATGCTATCTCCATACCTGGTCCTCATTAGGGTAGACCCCAAATCTCCAGGGAACCCTCAGTATCACACTCCTGTGAGTAACCCACATGAAGAGGTAAGAATAAAGGCACAGTTGAGCTTCAGGGGTGGAGAGACTAAGGAAAAGATCGAAACCCTTCCACCAGCTATACAAGCTGCAGAAGAAATCCACACAATCCACTGGGTAGATTCAGTGTTTATGGAATTATAAAAGGACAGAGAGTGTTCACACAGAAGAAAGAAAAAAAAAACTCTAATACTGAAAGCAATTAGATATTTGTGATATTTGAAGCAAAAACACACAGGAGTAGGGCCAGATTAAAATCTAAACTGTGCCCATTGCAGGTCAAGAGACCAGCACTGGAAGGCCTCCTAGGGAGGTGGAGGTGGGTTATGGTTCAGAGTGGGGGAAAGGATGCTAACAGTTGAGCCTTGAGAAAAACATTTATTATAATTCTTTTTTTTCTTTGTTTTAAATTTATTTATTTTAATTGGAGGCTAATTACTTTAAATTATTGTGTTGGTTTTGCCATACACTGACATGAATCTGCCCCGGGTGAACATGTGTTCCCCATCTTGAACCCTCCTCCCACCACCTTCCCCATCCCATCCCTCTGGTTCATCCCAGTACACCAGTCACGAGCATTCTGTATCACGAATCGAATCTGGACTGGTGGTTCATTTCACATATGATAATATACATCTTTCAATGCCATTCTCCCAAATTATCACACCCTCGCTTGCCCTCTCCCACAGAGTCCAAAAGACTGTTCTATACATCTGTGTCCCTTTTGCTGTCTCGTATACAGGGTTATCATTATCATCTTTCTAAATCCCATATGTATGCATTAGTATACTGTACTGGTGTTTTTCTTTCTGACTTACTTCACTCTGTATAATAGGCTCCACTTTCATCCACCTCATTAAACTGATGCAAATGCATTCTTTTTAATTGCTGAGTAATACTCCATTCTGTATAGATACCAAAGCTTTCTTATCCATTCGTCTGCATATGGACATCTAGGTTGCTTGCATGTCCTCGCTATTATAAACAGTGCTGCGATGAGCATTGGAGTACATGTGTCTCTTTCAATTCTGGTTTCCTCAATGTGTATGCAAAGGAGTGCGATTGCTGGGTCGTATGGCAGTTCTATTTCCACTTTTTTAAGGAATCTCCACACTGTTCTCCATAGTGGTTGTACTAGTTTGCATTCCCACTAACAGTGTAAGAGGGTTCCCTTTTCTCCACACCCTCTCCAGCATTTATTGCTTGTAGACTTTTGGATTGGAGAAGGCAATGGCAAGTCACTCCAGTATTCTTGCCTAGAAAATCCCATGGATGGAGGAGCCTGGTAGGCTGCAGTCCATGGGGTCGCTAAGGGTCAGACAGGACTGAGCGACTTCACTTTCACTTTTCACTTTCACACATTGGAGAAGGAAATGGCAACCCACTCCAGTGTTCTTGCCTGGAGAATCCCAGGGAAAAGGGAGCCTGGTGGGCTTCCGTCTATGGGGTCACACAGAGTCGGACAAGACTGAAGTGACTTAGTAGCAGCAGCAGCAGACTTTTGGATAGCAGCCATTTTGACTGGCGTGAAATGGTACCTCATTGTGGTCTTGATTTGCATTTCTCTGATTATGAGTGATGTTGAGCATCTTTACATGTGTTTGTTAGCCATCTGTATGTCTTCTTTGGAGAAATGTACGTTTAGTTCTTTGGCCCATTTTTTGATTGGGTCATTTATTTTTCTGGAATTGAGCTGCAGGAGCTGCTTGTATATTTTGGAGATTAATCCTTTGTCAGTTGTTTCATTTGCTATGTTCTCCCATTCTGAAGACTGTCTTTTCACCTTGCTTATAGTTTCCTTTGCTCTGCAGAAGCTTTTAATTTTAATTAGGTCCCATTTGTTTATTTTTGCTTTTATTTCCAATATTCTGGGAGGTGGTCATGGAGGACCTTGCTGTAATTTATGTCGGAGAGTGTTTTGCCTATGTTCTCCTCTAGGAGTTTTATAGTTTCTGGTCTTACATTTAGATCTTTAATCCATTTTGAGTTTATTTTTATTTACGGTGTTAGGGAGTGTTCTAGTTTCATTCTTTACAAGTGGCTGAACAGTTTTCCCAGCACCACTTGTTAAAGAGATTGTCTTTGCTCCATTGAATATTCTTGCATCCTTTGTCAAAGATAAGGTGTCCATAAGTGCATGGATTTATCTCTGGGCTTTCTATTTTGTTCCATTGATCTATATTTCTGTCTTTATGCCAGTACCATACTGTCTTGATGACTGTGGCTTTGTAGTAGAGCCTGAAGTCCAGCAGGTTGATTCCCCCAGTTCCATTCTTCTTTCTCAAGATTGCTTTGGCTATTCGAGGTTTTTTGTATTTCCATATAAATTGTGAAAGTATTTGTTCTAGCTCTGTGAAAAATACCATTGGTAGCTTGATAGGGATTGCATTGAACTTATAAATTACTTTGGGTAATATGTTCATTTTCACAATATTTATTTTTCCAATCCATGAACACAGTATATTTCTCCATCTATTAGTGTCCTCTCTGATTTCTTTCACCAGTGTTTTATAGATATCTATATACAGGTCTTTTTTTACTTTAGATAGATACATTCCTAAGTATTTTATTCTTTCGTTACAACAGTGAATGGAATTGTTGCCTTAATTTCTCTTTCTATTTTCTCATTAATAGTGTTTAGGAATACAAGGGATTTCTGTGTGTCGATTTTATATCCTGCAACTTTACTGTATTCATTGATTAGCTCTAGTAATTTTCTGGTAGAGTCTTTAGGGATTTCTGTGTAGAGGATCATGTCATCTGCAAACAGTGAGAGTTTTACTTCTTTTAAAATCTGGATTCTTTTTATGTCTTTATCTACTCTGATTTTTCTGGCCAAAGCTTCCAAAACTATGTTGAATAGTAGTGATGAGAGTGGGCACCCTTGTCTTGTTCCTGACTTTGGGGGAAATGCTTTCAATTTTTCACCATTGAGGATAATGTTTGCTGTGGGTTTGTCATATATAGCTTTTATTATGTTGAGGAATGTTCCTTCTATTCCCGCCTTTTGGAGTGTTTTTTATCATAAATGTATGTAGAATTTTGTCAAAGGCTTTCTCTGCATCTATTGAGATAATCATATGGTTTTTATTTTTCATTTTGTTAATGTGGTGTATTACATTGATTGATTTGTGGATATTGAAGAATCCTTGCATCCCTGGGATAAAGCCCACTTGGTCATGATTTATGATCTTTTTAATGTGTTGTTGGATTATGATTGCTAGAATTTTGTTAGGGATTTTTGCATCTATGTTCATCAGTGATATTGGCCTGTAGTTTTCTTTTTGGGGGGATCTTTACCAGGTTTTGGGATTAGGGTGATGGTGGCCTCATAGAATGAGTTTGGAAGTTTACCTTCCTCTGCAGTTTTCTGGAAGAGTTTGAGTAGGATAGGTTTTAGCTCTTCTCTAATTTTTGGTAGAATTCAGCTGTGAAGCCGTGTGGACCTGGGCATTTGTTTGCTGGAAGATTTCTGATTACAGTTTCAATTTCCGTGCTTGTGATATGTATGTTAAGATTTTCTATTTCTTCCTGGTTCAGTTTTGGAAAGTTGTACTTTTCTAAGAATTTGTCTATTTCTTCCAAGTTGTCCATATTACTGGCATATAATTGCTGATAGTAGTCTCTTACGTTCCTTTGTGTTTCTGTATTGTCTGCTGTGATATCTCCATTTTCATTTCTAATTTTACTGATTTGGTTTTTCTCCCTTTGTTTCTTGATGAGTCTGGCTAGTGGTTTGTCAATGTTATTTACTCCCTCAAAGAACCAGCTTTTAGCTTCGTTGGTTTTTGCTATGGTCTTTTTTTGTTTCTTTTGCATTTATTTCTGCCCTAATTTTTAAGATGTCTTTCCTTCTACTCACCCTGGGGTTCTTCATTTCTTACTTTTCTAGTTTCTTTAGGTGTAGAGTTAGGTTATTAGTTGAATTTTTTCTTGTTACTTGAGGTATGCATGTATTGCTATGAACCTTCCCCTTAGCACTGTTTACAGTTTCCCACAGGTTTTGGGTTATTGTCTTTTCATTTTCATTCGTTTATATGCATATTTTGATTTCTCTTTTGATTTCTTCTATGATTTGTTGGTTATCCAGCAACGTGTTGTTCAGCCTCCATATGTTGAAATTTTTAATAATTTTTCTCTTGTAATTGAGATCTAGTCTTACTGAATTGTGGTCAGAAGAGATGCTTGGAATGATTTCAATTTTTTTGAAATTACCAAGCCTAGATTTATCGCACAGGATGTGATCTAACCTGGAGAAAGTTCTCTGTGCGCTTGAGAAGAAGGTGAAATTCATTGTTTTTCGGTGAAATGTCCTATAGATACCAATTAGGGCTAATTGATCTATTGTATCATTTAACGATCACTGAGGAAGTCTTTCTTATCTCTCCTTGCTATTCTTTGGAACTCTGCATTCAGATGCTTATATCTTTCCTTTTCTCCTTTGCTTTTCGCTTTTCTTCTTTTCACAGCTATTTGTAAGGCCTCCTCAGACAGCCATTTCGCTCTTTTGCATTTCTTTTCCATGGGGATGGTCTTGGTCCCTGTCTCCTTTACAATGTCACGAACCTCTGTCCAGAGTTCATCAGGTACTCTATCAATCAGATCTAGACCCTTAAATCTATTTCTCACTCCCACTGTATAATCATAAGGGATTTGATTGAGGTCATATCTGAATTGTCTAGTGGTTTTCCCTACTTTCTTCAATTTAAGTCTGAATTTCGTGGTCATGTATGGATGTGAGAGTTGGACTGTGAAGAAAGCTGATCACCGAAGAATCGATGCTTTTGAACTGTGGTGTTGGAGAAGACTCTTGAGAGTCCCTTATACTGCAAGGAGATCCAACCAGTCCATTCTAAAGGAGATCAATCCTGGATGTTCATTGGAGGGACTGATGCTAAAGCTGAAACTGCAATACTTTGGCCACCTCATGCGACGAGTTGACTCACTGGAAAAGACTCTGATGCTGGGAAAGGTTGGGGGCGGGAGGAGAAGGGGACGACAGAGAATGAGATGGCTGGATGGCATCACCGACTCTGTGGACATGAGTTTGAGTGAGGTCCGGGAGTTGGTCATGGACAGGGAGGCCTGGCGTGCTGTGATTCATGGGGTCGCCGAGAGTCGGACACGACTGAGCGACTGAACTGAACTGAACTGATCATTTAACGTGTGTGTTTCCTTGTTAATTTTCTGTTTAGTTGATTTATCCATAGGTGTGAGTGGGGTATTAAAGTCTCCCACTATTATTGTGTTATTGTTAATTTCCCGTTTCATACTTAGCATTTGTCTTACATATTGCAGTGCTACTATTTTGGGTGCATATATATTTATAATTTTTTATCTTCTTCTTGGATTGATCCTTTGATCATTATGTAGTGTCCTTCTTTGTCTCTTTTCACAACCTTTGTCTTAAAGTCTATTTTATCTGATATGAGTATTGCTACTCCTGCTTTCTTTTGGTCTCTCTTTGCATGGAATATCTGTTTCCAGCCTTTGACTTTTAATCTGAATGTGTCCCTCGTTTTGAGGTGGGTTTCTTGTAGACAACATATATAGGGGTCTTGTTTTTGTATCCATTTAGCCAGTCTTTGTCTTTTGGTTGGGGCATTCAACCCATTTACATTTAAGGTAATTATTGATAAGTATGATCCCGTTGCCATTTACTTTGTTGTTTTGGGTTCGAGTTTATACACTCATTCTGTGTTTCCTGTCTAGAGAAGGTCCTTTAGCATTTGTTGGAGAGCTGGTTTGGTGATGCTGAATTCTCTCAGCTTTTGCTTGTCTGTAAAACTTTTGATTTCTCCTTCATATTTGAATGAGATGCTTGCTGGGTACAGTAATCTGGTCTGTAGGTTATTTTCTTTCATCACTTTAAGTATGCCCTGCCATTCCCTCCTGGCCTGAAAAGTTTCTATTGAAAGATCACCTGTTATCCTTAGGGGATCCCCTTGTATATTGTTTGTTGCTTTTCACTTGGTGCTTTTAATATTTGTTCTTTGTTTTTGATCTTTGTTAATTTGATTGATATGTGTCTTGGGGTATTTTTGCCTTAGGTTTATCCTTTTTTGGACTCTCTGGGATTCTTGGACTTGGGTGATTATTTCCTTCCCCATTATAGGGACATTTTCAACTATTATCTCCTCAAATATTTTTTCATTGTCTTTCTTCTTGTCTTCTTCTTCTGGGACTCCTATGATTCGGATATTGGGGCATTTATCATTGTTGCAGTGGTCTCTGAGATTGTCCTCATTTCTTCTAGTTAGTTTTTCTTTTTTCCTCTCTGTTTCATTTATTTCTACCATTCTATCTTCTAACTCACTTATTCTATCTTCTGCCTCCATTATTCTACTGTTGGTTCTCTCCAGAATGTTTTTGATCTCATCTATTGCATTATTCATTGTATATTTACTCTTTTTTATTTCTTCTAGATCCTTGTTCAGCATTTCTTGCATCTCCTCAAACTCTGTCTCCAGGTTATTTATCTGTAACTCCCATTGTTTTCGAGATTTTCGTTCATTTTCACTATCATTACTCAGAATTCTTTATCAGGTAGGTTCCCTGTCTCTTCCTCTTTTATTTGTGTTGGTGGGCATTTATCCTGTTCCTTTATTTGCTGGGTATTTCTCTGACTCTTTGTCTTATATTGCTGTGTTTGGGGTGGCCTTTCCGTCTTCTGACAGTTTGTGGAGTTCTCTTTATTGTGGAGTTTCCTCGCTGTGGGTGAGGATGGATGGGTGGCTTGTCAAGGTTCTCTGGTTAGGGTAGTTTGTTTCGGTGTTCTGGTGGGTGGAGCTGGATTTCTTGTCTCTGGCATGCAATGAAGTGTCCAGTAATGTGCTTGGAGTGATTTTGGGCAGCTTGTATTTTGAAGCCCAGGGCTATTTTCCTGTGTTGCTGGAGAATTTGCGTGGTATGCCTTGCTCTGGAACTTGTTGACCCTTGGGTGGTGCTTGGTTTCAGTGTAGGTATGGAGGCGTCTGAGCTCCTATCGATTAATGTTCCTTGGAGTCAGGAGTTCTCTGGTGTTCTCAGGATTTGGACTTAAGCCTCCTGCCTCTGATTTTCAGTCTTATTCTTGCAGTAGCCTCAAGAGTTATCCATCTGTCACTTTCAAGTTGGTTCCCTCTGGTTTAGCTTCTGTTTGCTGGTCTCTTCAGTGTCTAATTTCTGCCCTGACACTTGGGGGCGGTGGTGGACACTTTTTAAGGCTCATTTGTTCAGTTGTGCTGTGGGAAGGGAGGAGTGCTGCAGACAAGTATTTCTGGCATCTGTGAGAAGTGCTCGCAGTGTCTCGGCCACACTGGGTTTGCCCACACTCACGGCGCATGTGCTGTCCCAGTCTACACTGCACAGGCTCGAGGTTGCTCTGCCGGGAACTGTCTGAGGCTGGCGCTGGGTTGCATGAACATCCCAGGTCTAAGCCACTCAGGTTCAGGGTACGCCACAAAGGCGCAGACTTGGTTGGGCCTGTGTTTTGTGCCCTTCCCCAGTCCGAGCAACTCAGGTGACCAGGTGTTTGGCAAGTGTGGTCGCTGTGACTTATTGCCTCCCTGGCGGCACAGACACGAGAGACGCCGGCCCCAGCGGCACAGACGCGAGAGACGCTGGCCCCAGCGCAACTAACCACGCAAAGAGGTGCGGCCGTGAGGAGCTACCCCACGCCTGAGGCCAGGGTCGGCGGCCGAGAGGAGCTACCCCACGTCCAACAGGCGGTGGCTGCGCGGGTGCAGGAGGGCCGAGAGGTGCTACTCCGCGTTCAAGGTCAGGAGGGGCGGCCTTGAGGAGATACCCCTCGTCCAAAGTAAGGTACAGCGGTTGCACTTTGCTGGAGCTGCTGTGAAGAGATTTTCCATGACCAAGGTAAGAGAAACCCAAATAAGACGGTAGGTATTGCAAGGGGGCATCAGAGGGGAGACACAATGAAATCATAATCACAGGAAACTAGTTGATCTGATCACATGGACCACAGCCTAATGTGGTCCACTGGAGAAGGGAATGGCAAACACTTCAGTATACTTGCCTTGAGAACCCCATGAACAGTATCAAAGGGCAAAATGATAGGATACTAAATGAGAAATTCCCCAGGTCGGTAGGTGCCCAGTATGCTACTGGTGATCAGTGGAGAAGTAACTCTAGAAGGAATAAAGGGATGGAGCAAAAGCAAAACCAATACCCAGTTGTGGATGTGACCAATGATAGAAGCAATATCCGGTGCTGTAAAGAGCAATATTGCATAGGAACCTGGAATGTTAGGTCCATGAATCAAGGCAAATTGGAAGTGGTCAAACAGGAGATGGCAAGAGTGAACATAGACATTCTAGGAATCAGTGAATTAAAATGGACTGGAATGGGTGAATTTAACTCAGATGACGATTATATCAAGTATTGCGGGGAGGAATCCCTTAGAAGAAATGGAGTAGCCATCATGGTCAACAAAAGAGTCCGAAATGCAGTACTTGAATGCAATCTTAAAAACGACAGAACGATTTCTGTTCGTTTCCAAGGCAAACCATTCAATATTACAGTAATCCAGGCCTATGCCCCAACCTGTAACGCTGAAGAAGCCGAAGTTGAACGGTTCTATGAAGACCTACAAGACCTTTTAGAACTAACACCCAAAAAAGATGTCCTTTTCATTATAGGAAACTGGAATGCAAAAGTAGGATGTCAAGAAACACCTGGAGTAACAGGCAAATTTGGTCTTGGAGCATGGAATGAAGCAGGGCAAAGGATGGCAGAGTTTTGTCAAGAGAATGCACTGGTCATAGCAAACACCCTCTTCCAACAAAACAAGAGAAGACTCTACACATGGACATCACCAGATGGTCAACACCGAAATCAGATGGATTATATTCTTTGCAGCCAAAGAAGGAGAAGCTCTATACAGTTAACAAAAACAAGACCAGGAGCTGACTGTGGCTCAGATCATGAACTACTTATTGCCAAATTCAGACTTAAATTGAAGAAAGTAGGGAAAACCACTAGACCATTCAGACATGACCTAAATCAAATCCCTTATGATTAAACAGTGGAAGTGAAGAATAGATTTAAGGGACTAGATCTGATAGATAGAGTGCCTGATGAACTCTGGACGGAGGTTCGTGACATTGTACAGGAGACAGGGACCAAGACCATCCCCATGGAAAAGAAATGCAAAAAAGCAAAATGGCTGTCTGAGGAGGCCTTACAAATAGCTGTGAAAAGAAGAGAAGCAAAAAGCAAAGGAGAAAAAGAAAGATATAAGCATCTGAATGCAGACTTCCAAAGAATAGCAAGGAGAGATAAGAAAGCTTTCCTCAGTGATCAATGCAAAGAAATAGAGGAAAACAACAGAATGGGAAAAACAAGAGATCTCTTCAAGAAAATTAGAGATTCCAAGGGAACATTATATGCAAAGATGGGCTCGATAAAGGACAGAAATGGTATGGACCTAACAGAAGCAGAAGATATTAAGAAGAGGTGGCAAGAATACACAGAAGAACTGTACAAAAAAGATCTTCATGACCAAGATAGTCACGATAATGTGATCACTGACCTAGAGCCAGACATCATGGAATGTGAAGTCAAGTGGGCCTTAGAAAGCATTACTACGAACAAAGCTAGTGGAGGTGATGGAATTCCAGTTGAGCTATTTCAAATCTTGAAAGACGATGTTGTGAAAGTGCTGCACTCAATATGCCAGCAAATTTGGAAAACTCAGCAGTGGCCACAGGACTGGAAAAGTTAGTCTTCATTCCCATCCCAAAGAAAGGCAATGCCAAAGAATGCTCAAACTACCGCACAATTGCACTCATCTCACACGCTAGTAAAGTCATGCTCAAAATTCTCCAAGCCAGGCTTCAGCAATTATGTGAACCGTGAACTCCCAGATGTTCAAGCAGGGTTTAGAAAAGGCAGAGGCACCAGAGATCAAATTGCCAACATCCGCTGGATCATGGAAAAAGCAAAAGAGTTCCAGAAGAGCATCTATATCTGCTTCATTGACTATGCCAAAGCCTTTGACTGTGTGGATCACAATCAACTGTGGAACATTCTGAAAGAGATGGGAATACCAGACCACCTGACCTGCCTCTTGAGAAACCTGTATGCAGGTCAAGAAGCAACAGTCAGAACTGTACATGGAACAACAGACTGGTTCCAAATAGGAAAAGGAGTACGTCAAGGCTGTATATTGTCACCTTGCTCATTTAACTTATATGCAGAATACATCATGAGGAACGCTGGGCTGGAAGAAGCACAAGCTGCAATCAAGATTGCTGGGAGAAATATCAATAATCTCAGATATGCAGATGACACTACCCTTATCCAGAAAGTGAAGAAGAACTCTAAAACCTCTTGATGAAAGTGAAAGAGGAGAGTGAAAAGGTTGGCTTGAAGCTCAACATTCAGAAAACGAAGGTCATGGCATCTGGTCCCATCACTTCATGGGAAATAGATGGAAAAACAGTGGAAACAGTGTCAGACTTTATTTTTGGGGGCTCCAAAATCACTGCGGATGCTGATTGCAGCCATGAAATTAAAAGACGCTTACTCCTTGGAAGGAAAGTTATGACCAACCTTGACAGTATATTAAAAAGCAGAGACATTACTTTGCCAACCAAGGTCCGTCAGTCAAGGCTATGGTTTTTCCCGTGGTCATGTATGGATGTGAGAGTTGGACTGTGAAGAAAGTTGATCGCCGAAGAATTGATGCTTTTGAACTGTGGTGTTGGAGAAGACTCTTGAAAGTCCCTTGTACCGCAAGGAGATCCAACCAGTCCATTCTAAGGGAGATCGATCCTGGGTGTTCATTGGAGGGACTGATGCTAAAGCTGAAACTGCAATACTTTGGCCACCTCATGTGACGAGTTGACTCACTGGAAAAGACTCTGATGCTGGGAAAGGTTGGGGCGGGAGAAGAAGGGGATGATGGAGAATGAGATGGCTGGATGGCATCACCCACTCTGTGGACATGAGTTTGAGTGTACTCCGGGAGTTGGTGATGGACAGGGAGTCCTGGCGTTCTGTGATTCATGGGGTTGCAGAGAGTCAGACATGACTGAGTGACTGAACTGAACTGAACTGAACTTGCCTCTCCTACTCGGTTTTCTGGGTGTATAGCCGGCACACCTTCTCAGTTGGATGTCAACCGGCCAGAAACGCAAGAAGTCTTGGTTAGCAACAAAGCCTGCTTCCAGTTTGGTATCGGATGCCTCACTGGGGCCATGATTGTCCCCTTCCGACTCTGGCTGCTCTCCCCTGCCTGTCTCGGCGGGGGGGTGGGCCGTCCACAGCTGGCTAGCTCTGCTCAGTCCTTTGTTCTGTGAGCAGGACTGGCGGTGTCTTAGGTTAGGGCTTTTTGCGTTTTCGCGGGGTAGCTATCCCACAGTCTGCTTTGCTATGGCTCTCTCAGATTGCTCTCGGGGCATTCAGGCCGGGTCCTTACTCTAAACAATTCAGCCTGCTCCTCCCTGCCCAGCCCCCGCTTGCTAATGGCGTATGCATGCGTCTGCGTTGCTTCTACGCTCGGAGTTACTGTTCGCCACGTAATCTGTGGGTTTTAATTATTTATTTCTTTTTCCTCCCAGTTATGTGGCCCTCTGAGGTTCCAAGGCTCGCCACAGACTCGCCAGTGAGAGTATTTCCTGGTGTTTGGAAACTTCTCTCTTTTTTAAGCCTGTCTTCCCAGGACGGAGCTCCATCCCTACCTCTTTTGTCTCTCTTTTCATCTTTTATATTTTTTCCCTACCTGCTTTCGAAGACAATGGGCTGCTTTTCTGGGTGCCTGATGTCCTCTGCCAGCATTCAGAAGTTGTTTTGTGGAATTTACTCAGTGTTCAAATGTTCTTTTGATGAATTTGTAGGGGAGATAGTGGTCTCCCCGTCCTATTCCTCCATCATCTTGTTCCCTCCTCTCTATAATTCTTAAATTTTGTTTCATTCTGTAGTTGATTCTGGATTATTTTCCCCTTTTTTCCCTCTCTCGTTGTGTTTTTCTTATTTATTACTATTATCTCCATTTGAGAATTTTTTTAAAAAAATCAAACTTTTATTTCTTTATGTATTTCTACTACTACTTTTTCTGTGTGTCTATGTTTTTTATTTTTTATTTTGGTTCTTGTACTTTTTCTTTTATATATATAGATATATAAATGTTTTTATGTACTTCTATTTAATTTTGCTATTATGTTTTTTTTTTTTTATTTCACCATGTGGTTTTATTCGTTTTGCTTGCTTTATTCCTCAGTTGTCACTCTACTTTGTTCTTGTTTTCTGTTTTAGTTTTGTTTTTAATTGGTCTTTACCATTTTTGGTTTCTTGCTCTTCAGGAAAGTCCTCTGTACTTTTTTATCCTTGGTGTGTTTCAGTTTCTTTGTGTGTACATGTGTGTGTGTGTTCCTTTGTTTTGTTTTTATTCATTTGATGTAATTTTAAAGAGTCATATAGGTTTGTTTTTCTGTTTCTTTTTATTGTTTTGTTTTGTTTCTTTGTTTTAATCCCCTTTACTGCCCCAAAATTGGCCTGTAAGATATTGGTTCCCCAACAAGAAGTCAGGCCTGAGCCTCTAGCATGTTAATGCTGAGTCCAGAACACCAGACTGTCAGAAAATTCCTAACCCCAAAGAGTATTATTCAGTGAGCACTCCCACAAAGGCTTACACCTAAATCTAAGACCCAGCATCAGTCAAATGCTTTCAGCACCCAGTGATGGACACCTCATTCAAACGACAAGCAAGACATGAACACAAACCCAATCATCAGCAGACAGATTGTCCAAAGACACGCCCAGAGTAACCACCTAACATGGACTGACCATCAAAATGAAAAAACTCACCTCATCTCACAAGAACACAGGGACAAGTCCCTCACAACATGAAGTCTACAAAAGCCACTGGACCAACATCACTCACCAGGAATAGAGAGCAAAAGCAAGAAGATATACACACCAATAGCCTGGGAAAAGGGAACCTGAAATACATTAAGTTGGATAAAATGAAAAGACAGAAGTATGGTGCAGATGAAGGAACAAGATAAAAGTACACAATACAAAATAAACAAAGGGAAATATAGAAACTACCTAAAAAGGAATTCAGAATAATCACAGTAAAGATGATCAAAAATGTCAAAAGTACAATGGAAAAATGCAAGAATCATTGAAGACATTTAACAAGGACCTAGAAGAAATAATAAACAGTGATAAACAGTACAATTATGGAAAATAAATTATTCTAGAAGGAATCATTTGTAGAATAAATACTGAAGAAAATAGAATGACTGAGCTGAATATTTTAATAGAGTATTGGAAATAACTTTAGAAGACCAGCAGAAAGATAAAAGAATGAAAAGAATTGAGGATAGTCTCAAAGATAGTCTTAGAATTTAACAAAATATTTGATGAGGTTATAGTTGAAAACTTTCCTAACACAGGAAAGTAAATAGCCACCAAGTTCAGGAAGCCTAGAGAGTCCATACAAGACAAACACACCAAACACACATTAATCAAACTAACAAAAATGAAACACAAAGAAAAATATTAAAAGCAGCCAGGGAAAAAAATAATATACAAGGAAATCTGCATGAGGTTAACAGCTGATCTTTCATCAGAAGCTCTGCGGGCCAAAAGGAGTGACAGGATATAATTAAAGTGATGATAGGAAAAAACATACAATCAAGGATTACTCTATTCAGTAAGGATTTCATTCAGAATCAACAGAAGAATTAAAAAATTTTCAGATAAGCAAATTTAAGAGAATTCAGCACCACCAAACTAGCTTTACAACAAATGCTAAGGGAACTACTGTATATAAGAAACACAAGAGAAAGCAAAGGCCTACAAAAACAAACCCAAATCAATGCCGTAAATGGTAATAGGATCATACATATAAAAAGTAGCTTAAATGTAAATTGATTAAATGTTCCAATCGAAAGACAGAGACTGGTTGAATAGATACCAAAGCAAGACCCTATATATGCTATCTACAAGAGACACACTTTAGAGCTAGGGACACATACAGACTGAAAATGAGGGCTGGAAAAAGATAATCCATGAAACAAAATCGACAGAAAGTGGGAGTAGCAATATTAATATAAGATAAAATAAACTAAAAAATAAAGACTATTACAAGAGACAAGGAAAGACACTACATAATGATAAAGGGATCAATTCAAGAAGAAGATACATTAATTAAAACTATATATGTACCCAATATAGGAGCATCAAAAAACATAAGGCAACTGCTAACAAATATAAAGGAGGAAATCAACTGTAGCATAATAATAGTTGAAGGCTTTAAGATTCCATTCACATCAATAGACAGATCATCTGGACAGAAAATTAATACAGAAATATAAGCATTACATTACATATTGAACCAGATAAACCTAAATGATATCTATAGGACATTCAATCCAAAAACAGTTGAATACACTTTTTACTCAATTGCACATGGAACATTCTCCAGAATAGATCACATCTTGGACCACAAACTGAGCTTTGGTAAGAAAATTTAAGAAAATTAACATTATATCAAACAGTTTTTTCTGGCCACAATGCTATAAGATTAGCTATTAATTATATGAAAAAGACTGCCAAAAATATGGAGGCTAAACAATATGATTCTAAATAACCTAGAGGTCACAGAAGAAAAAAGAAATAAAAATATACTTAGAAACAAATGACAATGAAAATACAACTCAAAACCTATGAGAAGTAAAAGTAGTCCTAAGAGGGAACTTTATAGGTATTCAAGTCTATATTTTTTAAAAATTAAAAAATGAGAAAAATAACAACAACAACAACAACAAAAACCTAAGCTTACACCTAAAGAAACTAGTAAAAGTAGAACAAAATAACTCTGAAAGTTCATAGAAGGAAAGAAATTATAATGATCAGAACAGGAAAAAAACGAAAAAGAAACGAATAAGACAATAACAAAGATCAATAAAACTAAAGACAGATTCTTCAGGAAGATAAATAAAATGCATCAAGAAAAAAAGGGAGAAGACTGAAATCAATAAAATTACAAATGATGGAGGTTACAACAGACAATGCAGAAATACAAAGGATATTAGGAGACTAAAATGAGCAACTATATGCCAATAAAATAGACAACCTGGAACAAATGGACAATTCCTAGAAAATTACGAGTTTCCAAGAAAGAACTAGGAAGAAATTAAAAAAACATATGAACCAACCAATCACAAGCACTGAAATAAAAACGGGATCAAAAGTCTTCCAAAAGCAAAAGACCAGTTCCAGAAGGCTGAATAGTCAAACTCTATCAAATGATAAAGGAAAAACTAAAACGTACCCTGCTCAAAATCTTAGAGAAAGAAAATTCTGAAACTCATTCTACAAGGCCACCACCACCCTGATACCAAAACCAGACAAAGATATCATGAATATAGAAAATTACAGACCAATATTACTGATGAATATTGATGCAAGAATCTTGAACAAAATATAGCAAACAGAATACAACAGCACGTTAAAAGGATACTTCATGATCAAGTGGTGTTTATCCCAGTGATGAATATTTCTTTAATATACATGAATTAATCAGTGTGATATAACACATTAACAAGTTGAAAGATAAAAAACCATATGATTATCTCAATAAATGCAGAGAAAGCTTTTAAATACATTTAACACCCATTTATGATAAAATATCTTCAGAAAATGGGCATAGAAGGAACCTACACATCATAAGACAGGCCATATAAGACATACCCACAGCAAACATTATTTTCAACAGTGAAAAACTGAAAGCATTTCCTCTGAAATCAGATAAAAATCAAGGTTTCCCACTATCACCACTATTATTCAATATTGTTTTGAAAGTCCTAGCCACAGCAATCAGATAAGAAGAGAAAATAAAAGAATCCAGAATGGAAAAGAAAAAGAAAATTTCTTATGGTTTGAAGATAACATGAATCTATATATATAGAAAACTTTAAAATGCCACCAGGAAATTACTAGAACTACTCAATGAATTGAGTAAAGTCACTAGATATAAAATTAATACAGAGAAATAACTGGCTTTCCTATACACTTACAATGAAAAATAAGAAAGAGAAACTAAGGAAATAATTCCAATCACCATTGCAAGAAAAATAATAAAATACCTAGGACTAAATCTACTTGAAAAGACGCAAAAGACCTACATGCAGAAGACAGTTAGACACAGATGAAATAAATCAAAGACAACTCAAAAAGATATGCCATGCTCTTGGATTGGAAGAATCAATACTGTAAAAATATATAATATGCAAAGCAATCTACAGATTCAATGTAAGCTCTATCATATTCCCAATGACTTTATTCACAGAAATAGAATGAAAAACTTCAAAATTTATATCAGTTCAGTGTATTTCAGTTGTTCAGTGTTGTCTGACTATTTGTGACCTCATGGACTGCAACATGCCAGACATCCCTGTCCATCACCAAATGCCGGAGTTTGCTCAAACATATGTCCACCGAGCAAGTGATGTTATCTAACCATCTCATCCTCTGTCATCCCCTTCTCCTCCTACCTTCAATCTTTCCCAGCATCAGGGTCTTTTCCAGTGAGTCCGTTCTTTGCATCAGGTGGCCAAACTATTGGAGTTTCAGCCTCAGCATCAGTCCTTCAAATGAATATTCAGGACTGATTTCCTTTAGTATTGACTGGCTTGATCTCCTTGCAGTCCAAGGAACTCTCAAGAGACTTCTCCAACACCACAGTTCAAAGCCATCAATTCTTTGGTGCTCAGCTTTCTTTATAGTCCAATTCTCTCATCCATATATGACTACTGGAAAAATCATAGCTTTGACTAGATGGACCTTTGTCAGCAAAGTAATGTCGCTGTTTTTGAATATGTTGTCTAGGTTGGTCTTAGCTTTTCTAGCAACGATCAAGCATCTTTTAATTTCATGGGTGTAGTCACCATCTACAGTGATTTTGGAGCCCAAGAAAATAGTCTGTCACTGTTTCCATTGTTTCCCCATCTAATTGCCATGAAGTGATGCCATGATCTGAGTTTTATGAATGTTGAGTTTTAAGCCAACTTTTTCACTCTTCTCTTTCACTTTCATCAAGAGGCTCTTTAGCTCTTCTTCGCTTTCTGCCATAAGTGTCGTGTCATCAGCGCATCCGATGTTATTGATATTCATCCTGTCTATCTTGATTCCAGCTTGCTCTTCTCCCAGCCCAGCATTTTGCATGATGTACTCTGCATAAAAGTTAAATAAGCAGGGGAACAATATATATCCTTGACATATTCCTTTTCAAATCTGGAGACAGTCTGTTGTTCCATGCCAGTTATTACTGTTGCTTCTTGACCTGCATACAGATTTCTCACGAGGCAGATAAGGTGTTCTGGTATTCCCATCTCCTGAAGAACTGTCCACAGTTTATTGTGATCCACACAGTCAAAGGCTTTGGCATAGTTAATGAAAAAGTAGATGCTTTTCTGGAATATATTGTTTTTTTATGATCCAACAGATGTTAGCAATTTGATCTCTGGTTTCTCTGCATTTTCTAAATTCAGTTTGAACATTTGGAAGTGATCAACAGTTTGATCACTTAGGTTCATTTACTGTTGAAACCTGGCTTGGAGAATTTGGGGCATTAATTTGGTAGCGTGTGAGAGGAGGGCAATTGTGTGATGGTTTGGACATTCTTTGGCACTGCCTTTCTTTGGGATTGGAATGAAAACTGACATTTTCCAGTCCTGTGACCACTGTTGAGTTTTCCAAATTTACTGGCATATTAAGTACAGTGGAAACAGTGTCAGACTTTATTTTTGGGGGGCTCCAAAATCACTGCAGATGCTGATTGCAGCCAGGAAATTAAAAGACGCTTACTCCTTGGAAGGAAAGTTATGACCAACCTAGACAGTATATTAAAAAGCGGAGAAATTACTTTGCCAACAAAGGTCCGTCTAGTCAAGGTTATGGTTTTTCCTGTGGTCATGTATGGATGTGAGAGTTGGACTGTGAAGAAAGCTGATCGCCGAAGAATTGATGCTTTTGAACTGTGGTGTTGGAGAAGACTATTGAGAGTCCCTTGGACTGCAAGGAGATCCAACCAGTCCATTCTAAAGGAGATCAATCCTGGGTGTTCATTGGAAGGACTGATGCTAAAACTGAAACTCCAATACTTTGGCCACCTCATGAGATGAGTTGACTAACTGGAAAAGAGTCTGATGCTGGGAGGGATTGGAGGTGGGAGGAGACGGGGACGACAGAGAATGAGATGGCTGGATGGCATCACTGACTCGATGGACATTAGTTTGAGTGAGCTCCGGGAGTTGGTGATGGGCAGGGAGGCCTGCCGTGCATGGGGTCGCAAAGAGTTGGACACGACTTAGTGACTGAACTGAACGGAACTGAACAAAGTACAGCATTTTCACAGCATCATCTTTTAGGATTTCAAATAGTTCAACTGGAATTCCGTCACTTCCACTAGCTTTGTTCATAATGATTTTTCCTAAGACCCACTTAACTTCTCATTACAGGATATCCGGCTCTAGGTGAGTGATCACACCATCAGGTTATCAGGGCAATTAAGATATTTGTGTGTGTGTGTGTGTGTGTGTGTGTGTGTGTAGTTCTTCTGTGTATTCTTGACACCATTTCTTAATCTATTCTGTTTCTGTTAAGTCCATATCATTTCTGTCCTTTATTGTGCCCATCTTTGCATGAAATTTTCCCTTGGAAGCTCTAATTTTTGTGAAGAGATCTCTAGTCTTTTCCATTTTATTGTCTCCTCTATTTCTTTGCATTGATGACTTAGGAGGGTTTTCTTATCTCTCCATGCTATTCTTTGGAAGTCTGCTTTCAGATGGTTATATCTTTATTTTTCTCCTTTGCTTTAGATTCTCTTCTCTCAGCTATTTGCAAGCCATCCTTAGACAACCATTTTACTTTTTTGAATTACTTTTTCATGGGAATGGTCTTGGTCATTCCCTCCTATACAATGTCACGAAACTCTGTCCGTAGTTCTTCAGGCACTCTGTCTATCGAATCTAGTCCCTTGAATCTATTTTTCACTTCCATTGTAGAATCAAAAGGGATTTTATTTAGGTCATACTTGAATGGCTTAGTGGTTTTCCCTACTTTCTTCAATTTAAGTCTGAATCTTGCAATAAGGAGTTCATGATCTGAGCCACAGTCAGCTCCTGATCTTGTTTATGATGACTCTATAGAGCTTCTCCATCTTCATCTGCAAAGAATACAATCAATCTGATTTCGGTATTGACCATCTGGCGATGTCCATGTGTAGAGTCATCTCTTAAGTTGTTGTAAGAGGCTGTTTGCTATAACCAGTGCGTTCTCTTCACAAAATTCTGTTAGCCTTTGCCCTGCTTCATTTTATACTCCAAAACCATATTTTACTGTTATACCAAGGTATCTCTTGACTTCCTACTTTTGCATTCCAGTCCCCTATGATGAAAAGGAAATTTTTTGGGGTTATGGTTCTAGAAGATATTGTAGATCTTCGCAGAACCATTCAACTTCAGCTTTTTTGGCATTAGTGTTTTGGGTATAGACTTGGATTATTGTGATATTGAATGGCTTGCCTTGGAAAATGAACAGAGATCTTTTTATCATTTTTTATACTGCACACAAGGATTGCATTTCAGACTCTTTGGTTGACTATGAGGGCTACTCCATTTATTCCAAGAGATTCATATCCACAGTAGTAGATTTAATGGTCATCTGAATTAAATTGGTCCCTTTTAAAATTTGTATGGAAACACACACACACAAAAATTGCAAAAGGAATCTTTAACATAATGGAGCTGGACGAATCACCTTTTTGACTTCAGACTCTAACAAACCTACAGTTATCAAGACAGTATGGTTTTAGCAAAAGAACAGAAATACAGACAAATAGAACAAGATAAAAGACCAGAGAAAAACTCTTGCATATATGTGCACCTTATCTTTGAAAAGGAGGTAAGAATATACAATGAAGAAGAAAATAAGTCTCTACAATAAATTCTGTGCTGAGAAAACTGGACAGCTAAGTGTAAAAGAATGAAATTAGAACAGTTCTTAACACTATACACATACAAAAATTTCAAAATATATTAAAGACATTAAGACTTAAACGCAAGGTCTAACTCTATAATGTGCTTAGAGGAAAGCAAGCAGAACACTCTTTCATATAAGCTGCAGCAAGATTCTTTTTGAGCCACCACCTAGAGCAATGGACATAAAAACAAAAATTAAAAAATGGGACCTAAATAAACTCTACACATGGACATCACCAGATGGTCAACACCGAAATCAGATTGATTATATTCTTTGCAGCCAAAGATGGAGAAGCTCTATACAGTTAGCAAAAACAAGACCAGGAGCTGACTGTGGCTCGGATCATGAACTCCTTATGGCCAAATTCAGACTTAAATTGAAGAAAGTGGGGTAAACCACTAGACCATTCAGGTATGAACTAAATCAAATCCCTCATGATTATACGTGGAAGTAAGAAATAGATTTAAGGGTTTAGATCTGATAGAGTGCCTGATGAACTCTGGACAGAGGTTTGTGACATTGTACAGGAGACAGGGACCAAGACCAACCCCTTGGAAAAGAAATGCAAAAAAGCAAAATGGCTGTCTGAGGAAGCCTTACAAAGAGCTGTGAAAAGAAGAGAAGTGAAAAGCAAAGGAGGAAAGGAAAGATATAAACATCTGAATGCAGAGTTCCAAAGAATAGCAAGGAGAGATAAGAAAGCCTTCGTCAGTGATCAATGCAAAGAAATGGAAGAAAACAACAGAATGGGAAAGACAAGAGATCTCTTCAAGAAAATTAGAGATTCCAAGGGAACATTTCATGCAAAGATGGGCTCGATAAAGGACAGAAATGGTATGGACCTAACAGAAGCAGGAGATATTAAGAAGAGGTGGCAAGAATACACAGAAGAACTGTACAAAAAGATCTTCATGACCAAGATAATCATGATGGCATGATCACTCACCTGGAACCAGACATCTTGGAATGTGAACTCAAGTGGGCCTTAGAGAGCATCACGACGAACAAAGCTAGTGGAGGTGATGGAATTCCAATTGAGCTATTTCAAATCCTGAAAGATGATGCTGTGAAAGGGTTGCACTCAATATGCCAGCAAATTTGGAAAATTCAGCAGTGGCCACAGGACTGGAAAGGGTCAGTCTTCATTCCAATCTCAAAGAAAGGGAATGCCAAAGAATGCTCAAACTACCACACAATTGCTCTCATCTCACATGCTAGTAAAGTCATGCTCAAAATTCTTCAAGCCAGGCTTCAGCAATATGTGAACAGAGAACTTCCAGATGTTCAAGCAGGTTTTAGAAAAGGCAGAGGCACCAGAGATCAAATTGCCAACATCCGCTGGATCATGGAAAAAGCAAGAGAGTTCCAGAAAAACATCTATTTCTGCTTCATTGACTATGCCAAAGCCTTTGACTGTGTGGATCACAATAAACTGTGGAAAATTCTGAAAGAGATGGGAATACAAGACCACCTGACCTATTTCTTGAGAAACCTGTATGCAGGTCAAAAAGCAACAGTTACAACTGGACATGGAACAACAGACTGTTTCCAAATAGGAAAAGGATTACGTCAAGGTTGTATATTGTCACCCTGCTTGTTTAACTTATATGCAGAGTACATCATGAGGAACGCTGGGCTGGAAGAAGCAAAAGCTGGAATAACGATTGCCAGGAGAAATATCAAAAACCTCAGATATGCAGATGACACCACCCTTATGGCAGAAAGTGAAGAGGAACTCAAAGGCCTCTTGAGGAAAGTGAAAGAAGAGAGTGAAAAGGTTGGCTTGAAGCTCAACATTCAGAAAACGAAGATCATGGCATCTGGTCCCATCACTTCATAGGAAATAGATGGGGAAACAGTGGAAACAGTCAGATTTTGTTTTTTTGGGCTCCAAAATCACTGCGGATGCTGATTGCAGCCATGATATTAAAAGACGCTTACTCCTTGGAAGGAAAGTTATGCCCAACCTAGATAGCATATTAAAAAGCAGAGACATTACTTTGCCAACCAAGGTCCGTCTAGTCAAGTCTATGGTTTTTCCCGTGGTCGTGTATGGATGTGATAGTTGGACTGTGAAGAAAGCTGATCACCGAAGAATTGATGCTTTTGAACTCTGGTGCTGGAGAAGACTCTTGAGAGTCCCTTGAACTGCAAGGAGATCCAACCAGTCCATTCTAAAGGAGATCATTGAAAGGACTGATGCTGAAGCTGAAGCTTAAATATTTTGGCCACCTCATGCGACGAGTTGACTCACTGCAAAAGAGTCTGATGCTGGGAGGGATTGGGGGTAGGAGGAGACGGGGACGATAGAGAATGAGATGGCTGGATGGAATCACCGACTCGATGGACATGAGTTTTAGTGAACTCCGGGAGTTGGTGATGGACAGGGAGGCCTGGCATGCTGTGGCTCATGGGGTCGGGGAGAGTCGGACATGACTAAGTGACTGAACTGAACTGAACTGAACTGAAATAAACTTAGAAACATTTGTACAGTATTAGAATATTATAAACAAGATGTAAAGACAACCCTCAGAATGGGAGAACATAATTCCAGATGAAGCATCTGACAAAGTATTAATCTCAGAAATGTATAAACAGATCATACAGCTAGCTCACTGTCTGAAAAGAAAACAAGCCAATCAAAAAATTGGCAGAAGAACTAACAATCATTTCTCCAAATAAGACATAAAGATGGCCAACAAATACATGAAAAGATGCTCCACATCACTCATTATTAGAGAAATACAAATCAAAACTTCAATGAAGTATTACTTCACACCAGTCAGAATGGCCATCTTAAAAAAAAATCTACAAACAACAAATACTGCAAAGGATGTGTAGAAAAGGGAACCATCCTATAATGTTGGCAGAAATGTAAAATTATATAGCTATTATGGAGAACAGCAGGAAGTTTCCTTAAAAAATAAAACTAGGAATAAGTTTGCCATATGACCTAGCAAAATCACTACTAAGCATATGCCCTGTGAAATCCACAATTCTTAAAGTCACATGTATTACAATATTCATTGAAATAAAATTTACAGAAGCCAGGAAATGGAAGCAACCTAGATATTGATCGAGAGATGAATGCATAAAAAATATATGGTACATATATACAATGAATATTACTTACCCATATAAAGGAATGAATTTCCGTCAGCTGTAGTGAGGTAGATGAACTTAGAGCCTGCTATATACAGTGAAATAAGTCAGAAAGACAAAAGTGAATATTGTATTTTGATACAAACATATGAAATCTAGAAAAGCGTAACTGATAAACCTATTTGTAGAGAAAGAATGGAGATGCAGACATAGGGAATGTACTTTTGGATACTGTGTAGGAAGGAGATGGTGGACAAACTGAGAAAGTAGCA
Organism: Moschus berezovskii; assembly: GCF_049115385.1. NCBI lineage: Eukaryota > Metazoa > Chordata > Mammalia > Artiodactyla > Moschidae > Moschus > Moschus berezovskii. The sequence goes on along the minus strand of NC_142488.1, from coordinate 46,612,749 downwards.
TTGACATATATGCAATAATATGTGTGAAATACATAGCTGGTGGGAAGTTTCTATATGAAACAGGTAGCACATCCTGGTGATCTGTGATGACCTAGGGGGTGAAACGGGGAGAGTGGAGGAAGGCTCAGGAAGGAGGGGATATATATATATATATATATAGTATATATACACACACCCATACAAATAATTTGAGATTGGATGCAAACTCTCTCATTTCTGACAGTGTGATCTTGGTTTGTTTCCAAGGCAAACCACTCAACATCATTGTGGTCCAAGTCTAAGTCTCAGCCACTAATGTGGAAGAAGCTGATTGAACTGTTCTCTGAAGACCTACAAGACCTTCTAGAACTAACACCAAAAAAACATCTTTTCATCACAGGGGATTGGAATGCAAAAGACAAGAGATGCCTGGAATAACAGGCAAGTTTGGTTTTGGAGTACAAAATGAAGCAGGGAAAAGGTTAACAGAAAATTGGCAAAAGAACACATTAGTCATAGAAAACAACCTCTTTCAAAAGGGCAAGAGACGTCTCTACACATGAACATCATCATATGATAAGAATGAAGCCAGTTGATTATTTTTTGCAGCCAAAGATGGAGAAGCTCTCGACAGTCAGTACAAAGACCAGGTGCTGACTATAGTTAAGATCATGAGATCTTTATCACAAAATTTAGGCTTAAATGAAGAAAGCAGAAAAAAAACATTAAGCCTTTCAGGTATAACTTAAATCAATCTCTTATGATTATACAATGGAAGTGATAAAAAGATTCAAGGAATTAAATCTGGTAGACAAATTGCCTGAAGAACTATGGGTGCAGGTCTTAACGTTGTACAGGAGGTGGTGACCAAAATCATCACCAGGAAAAAGAAATGCAGGAAGGCAAATAGTTGTCTGATGAAGCTTTACAAAGAGCTGAGGAAAGGAGAGGAGTAAAAGGCAATGGAGAAAGGGAAACATACATCCAACCTAGTGCACAGTTTGAAAGAATAGCAAGGAGAAATTTAAACAAAAATGATTTCTTAAGTGAACAATTCCCAAAGAAACGCAATGCTAAAGAATGCTCAAACTACCGCACAATTGCACTCATCTCACACGCTAGCAAAGTAACGCTCAAAGTTCTCCAAGCCAGGCTTCCACAATAAGTGAACTGTGAATTTCCAGATGTTCAAGTTGGTTTTAGAAAAGGCAGAGGAACCAGAGATCAAATTGCCAACATCTGTGGGCTCATTGAAAAAGCAAGAGAGTTTGAGAAAAACATCTATTTCTGCTTTATTGAATATGCTAAAGCGTTTGACTGTGTGGACCACAACAAACTGGAAAATTCTGGAAGAGACGGGAATACAAGACCACCTGACCTGCCTCTTGAGAAACCTGTATGCAGGTCAGGAAGCAACAGTTAGAACTGGACATGGAACAACAGACTGGTTCCAAAGAGGAAAAGGAGTACGTCAAGGTTGTATATTGTCACCCTGCTTATTTAACTTATATGCAGAGTACATCATGAGGAATGCTGGGCTGGAAGAAGCAAAAGCTGGAATAACGATTGCCAGGAGAAATATCAAAAACCTCAGATATGCAGATGACACCATCCTGATGGCAGAAAGTGAAGAAAAACTAAAGAGCTTCTTGTTGAAAGTGAAAGAGGAGAGTGAAAAGGTTGGCTTAAAACTCAACATTCAGAAAACTAAGATCATGGCATTTGGTCCCATCACTTCATGGCAAATAGATGGGAAAACAGTGGAAACAGTGGCTGATTTTATTTTCTTGGGCTCCAAGATCACTGCAGACAGTGACTGCAGCCATGAAATTAAAAAACGCTTGCTCCTTGGAAGAAAAGTTATGACCAACCTAGATAGGATATTAAAAAGCAGAGACATTACTTTGCCAACAAAGGTCCATCTAGTCAAAGCTATGGTTTTTCGAGTAGTCATTTGTGGATGTGAGAGTTGGACTGTAAAGGAAGCTGAATGCTGAAGAATTGATGCTTATGAACTGTGGTATTGGAGAAGACTCTTGAGAGTCCCTCGGACTGCAAGGAGATCCAACCAGTCCATTTTAAAGGAGATCAGTCCTGGGTGTTTATTGGAAGGACTGACATTTAAGATGAAACTCCAATAAATTGGCCACCTGATGGAAGAATTCATTCATTGGAAAAGACCGTGATGCTGGGAAAGATTGAGGGCAGAAGGAGAAGGAGACGACAGAGGATGAGATGGTTGGATGGCATCACCGACTCAATGGACATGAGTTTGAGTAAACTCTGGGAGTTGGTGATGGACAGGAATGCTTGGCGTGCTGCAGTCCATGGAGTTGCAAAGAGTCAGACACGACTGAGTGACTGAAATGAACTGAACTGAACTGAAAGTGAGCAATGCAAAGAAATTGAGAAAGTAAATAGAATGAGATAGGTTAGCAATATCTTCCAGAAAATTGGAGATATCAAGTGAATATTTCATGTGAGGATGGGCACAATAAAGGACAGAAACACGAAAGACCTAATGAAGCAGAAGAGATTAAGAGGAGGTGGCAAGAATACACAGAGGAACTATACAGAAAAGGTCTTAATGACCTAGATATCCATGATGGTGTGGTAACTTACCTAGAGCCAGACATCCTGGAATGTGAAGTCAGGTGGACCTTAGGAAGCATGACTATGAACAAAGCTAGTGGAGGTGATGGAATTCCAGTTGAGCTATTTCAAATCCTAGAAGATGCTGCTGCTAAAGTGCTGCAACTCAATATGCCAGCAATTTTGGAACACAAAATTAAAGTGGCCACAGGACTAGAAAAGATCAGTTTCTATTACAATCTCAAAGAAGGGTAATAACAAAGAATGTTTAAACTATGGTTTAACTGAGCTCATTTCACATGCTAGCAAGGTAATTTCCCAAATCGTTTAAGCTAGGCTTCAACAGTATCTGAACAGAGAATTTCCAGATACATAAGCTGGATTTAGAAAAGTAAGAGGAAACAGAGATCAAATTGCCATCATTCGCTGGATTATAAGAAAAGCAAGACAATTCCAGAATAATATCTACTTCTGCAGTATTGACTACACTGAAGCCTTTGAATGTGTGGATCACAACAGACTGTACAAAATTCTTAAAGAGATGGGAATACCACATCACTACTCCTGCTCCTGAGAAACCTGTATGTAGGGCAAGAAGCAATAGTTAGAATAAGACATGGAACAGTGGACTGTTCAAAATTGGAAAATTAATATGACAAGATGTATATTATCACTCCACTTATTTAACTTATATTCATAGGACATCATGCGAAATGCTAGACTGGGTGAATCACAAGTTGGAAGTAAGTTTGCAGGGAAAAATATCAACAACCTCAGATATGCATAAGTTACCACTCTGCTAGAAAGTGAAGAGGAACTAAAATCCTTCTTGATGAAGGTGAAAGAGGAGAGTGAAAAAGCTGGCTTAAAACTCAACATTCAAAACAGAAAGATCATGGCATCCCGTCCCATCACTTCATGGCAAGTAGAAGGCAAAAAAGTGGAAACAGTGACAGACATTATTTTCTTGGTTTCCAAATCACTGCAGATGGTGACTGCAGTCATGAAATGCAAAGATGCTTGCTTTTTGGAAGAAAATGTATGATAACTCAGACAGCATATTAAAAAGCAGGGACATTTTGCCAACAAAGTTGTGTATAGTCAAACCTATGGTTTTTCCAGTAGTCATGTTCGTATATGAGAAGTGGACCATAAAGAAGGCTAAGCACCAAAGAATTGATGTTTTTGAATTGTGGTGGTGAAGAAGACTCCTATGTACTGTAAGGAGATCAAACCAGTGAAGTCTAAAGGAAATCAGTCATGAATATTCATTAGAAGAACTGATGCTGAAGCTGAAACTCCAATACTTTAGCCACCTAATGAAAAGAGACAACTCACTGGAGAAGACCCAACTCACTGGAGAAGACCCTCATGGAGAAGACCCTTCAATATTCATGGAAGGTAAAAGGAGAAGCGGGGGAAAGAGGATGAGATGGTTGAATAGCACCATTGACTCAATGAACATGAGTTTGAGCACAGTTTAGGAGATAGTGAAGGACAGGAAAGTGTGGCATGTTTCGATCCATGGGGTCACAGAATTGGGCATGACTTAGACACTAAACAACAAATATATAATTATGATTGATTCATGTTTTTGTATGGTTGAAACTAACACAACATCATTAAGCAATTTTCCTCTAACTAAAAAGTAAATTTAAAAAAGACATATGTACACCAATATTCATTGCAGCACTATTTTCAACAATCAGGATATGGAATCAACCTAGACATCCATCGACTGATGAATGGATAAAGAAATTATGATACATATATACATTGGAACACTATTCAGCCATAAAAAGAACAAATGTGAATTGAGCTAGATGAACCTAGAGCCTGTTATATAGATTGAAGTAAGTCAGAAAGAGTAAAACAAATATTGGGTAGTAATTCATCTATATGGAATCTAGAAAATTAGTATCGATAAACCCATTTGTAAAAAAGGAGTAGAGATGCAGATGTAGAGAATGGACCTCTGGACACAGTTGGGGAAGGAGAAAAGTGAAAGCGAAAGTCACTCAGTCGTGTCTGACTCTTTGTGATCCCATGGACTATATAGAGTCCATGGAATTCTCCAGGTCACAGTACTGGAGTGGGTAGCTGTTCCCTTCGCCAAGGAATCTTCCCAACCCAGGGATCGAACCCAGGTCTCCCTCATTGCAGGCAAATTCTTTACCAGCTGAGCCACCAGGGAAGCCTGAGTGTTGGATTAATTGAAAGAGCAGCATTGAAGCATGAACTTTATCACATATTAAATAGATAGCTAGTGGGAAGTTGCTGTATAACACAGGGAGTTCAACGCTGTACTCTGTACAACCTAGAGGAATGGGATGTGTTGGGAGGGTGGGAGGGATGTTCAGAAAGATGGGACATATGTATACATATGACCGATTCACATTATTTTGAAGCAATTATCCTCCAATCAGAAATAAATTTTAAAAAAACACAAGGGAAAAGTAAAAATATATGCAACGGAGCCCTAAGGTTATCAGTGGATTTTTCAGCAGAAACTCTGCAGACTGGATGTCAGTGGCATGATATATATAAAGTGATGAAAGGGGGAAAAAAAAAAAACTACAACAAAGTAAACTCTAACCTGCAAAACACTTGTTCAGATTCAAAGGAATAATCAAAACTATTAGAGACAAGCAAAAGCTAAGGGGATTCAGCACTGACATAACAGAGTTACAGTAAATTCTAAAGGAGCTTCTACTTTTTTTTCCAGGTTTGTCTGTGATGGAGCTTTTACTATTTTTAAATTTTATTTATTTTAATTGGAGGCTAATTACTTTACAATATTGTGGTTTTGCCATACATTTACATGAATCTGACAAGGGTGTTCATGTGTTCCTCTTCCTGAACCTCCCTCCCACCTTCCTCCCCATCCCATCCCTCAGGGTCATCCCAGTGCAGCAGCCCTGAGCACCCTGTCTTTAGAAAAGTAAAAGAAGACACCAGAATTAGAATCAAGAACATTGCAAGTGAGGAAGCTCACCAGTAAAGGCAAATATAATGTATAGGTAGTAAATCATCAACACACAAGCCGTTAACAAAACCATCAATCATGAGAAGAGGATGCAAGATAGTGCAAATACATTTGAGGTTAATAGATAATCAAATTAAAACAATCTTGTAAATATATAGAATTACTGTTATATCAAACCACATGGGAATGGCAAACTAAAAATCTACAATAGACAAAAACACACACAAAAGAAAAAAGCAATCCAAACACACCACAAAAGATAAGCATTAAATCACAAGAGAAGAGGACAAATGAGAAAGGGGAAAAGAACCTTCAAAAATCCAAAACAATTAAGAAAATGATAATAAGAATTCTTATATCAATAATAACTGATATCAATATTCAATATTAAAATAGATAGATTAAATGTATCAACTTAAAACATTGATTGAATGGATACAATAAAGACCTGTATCTAGAAGAGATTCAATTCAGATCTAAGGACACATACAGACTGAAAATGTTCCATGAAAATGAAAATTTAAAAAAGCTGGAGGAGCAATACTCATATCACACAAAATAGACTTTAATAGAAAGACACATACAAGAAACAAAAGGATGTTACATAATGATCAAAGAATCAATCCAAAAAACTATAACAATTTTAAATATGTATATAGTCAACAACAGAGCACCTCAATATGTATGATAAATACCAACACTATAAAAGAAATTGACAGTACCGGAATAACAGTGGGGTACATTAATACCCCCATTTTCATCTATGGACAGATCACCCAGATAGAAAGTGAATTAGGTAACACAGATATTAAATGACATATTAGATCAGATGGACTTAATATACATTTATAGAGCATTCCATTGGAAAGCAGCTGTTTATACTTTCTTCCCAAGTGCCCATAAAACATTCTCCAGGATAAATCACTTTTGGGTCACAAATCAATCTTCTATATTGTTAATAAAATTGGAATCATACCAAGCATCTTTCCCAACCACAGCAATATGGGATTAAAAGTCAATTAGAGGAAACCAAAGAGTTAAAACAGAAACAAGTGAAGGCTAAACAATATGTTACTAAATAGCAAATGGATAACTGAAGAAAGCAAAGAGGAAATAAAAAATACCTGGAGACAAAAAACAACCAACACCATGATCCAAAATTTGGTGATAGAACAAAAGCAGTTCTAAGAGTGAAGTTTATAGCAATAGAATCTTACCTCAGGAAAGAAGAAAAATACCAAATAAACAAACACCTTACTTCTAAACCAACTAGAGGAAGAAGAGATAACAAAACCCAAAGTTAGTAGAAGGAAAGATACAAAGCTTCCCTAACAAACTGGGCCACCTGGGAAGCCCATGAAAATAAGAGCAGAAATACAGGTAATACAGGCAAGAAAGAGAAAGAGAGAAGTCGCTCAGTCGTGTCCAACTCTTTGCAACCTCATGGACTCTAGCTGGCCAGGCTCCTCCATCCATGGGATTTTCCAGACAAGAATACTGGAGTGGGTTATCATTTCCTTCTCCAAATATAGGCAAAGAAAACTATATAAAAATCAATGAAACTAGAAGCTGGTTCTTTCATAAGATAAAATGGATAAATCTTCAGCTAGATGCACCAAGAAGAGAAGAGCGAGGACTCAATTCAATAAAATTAGAAATGAAGAACACATGGTAGCTTGAGGAGAACAAGATGGCAGAGGAGTAGGTAGATGTGGAGTACATTTCTCTCCATGGATACATCAGAAATGCACCTTCAGACACAGAAGTGCATACAGAACACCAACTGAGAGCAGGGAGGAATACGTGACCACCAGAAAAGAACATAGAACCATGCAAAACTTGGTAGGATGAAGGAACTAGGGTGAACAACAGGAGTATTAGTAGAACTGGACCTGCCCTCGGTGGATGGGGAAACTGAAGCAGGGGTTCGAACCTCATATATGGGAAGTTGTCTAAGCCAGAGGAGAAACATTTATGGCTGAGGGTGAAAGAGCTGGTTTGTGGCAGGCTAAATGGAAAGATAGTCAGACAGTCGTTGCCACAGCCATACGTACCCTGGACAGGACACAGGTCCCCTAGAAGGTGCAGCATCTGGGAGCTGGAGAGTAAGGATTTCAGAGCAATCCCAGGGCAGGGGCTGCTGTTGACTGCAGAAAGACGGGCCAAGGGGATGTGAGGGAGGATTGTGGTGGGAAACGTCTGTGGAGGAAAGCCAGGCAGACATGGAAGCAAGGAAATACTGCTGAATCATGCATAGGGGGTGGAGCCATCACCATAACTTCTCTCTCTCTCTCTCTCTCTCTCTCTCTCTCCCCCTCTCTCTCGGCAGACGAACAATAGAGAGGATGGCCCATCAAGTGCCTGACACACTGAACTGCAGAGTAGGATCCCACACAGGGTGCCCATTTAAGTGCCTGACACTCTGATCTACAGAGTCGGATCCCAGCCAGTGGGGACCCTCTATATACCCAATGCACCAAACAATAGAGAAGAGCCCCAGGCAAGGGAGCCCTCTAAGTACCTGAACGGGCAGAACTAGGGAGAAAGACTGGAGAGGCCTTCTGATTGCCAGCTACCAGAGGCTCAAAAAAAAAGACTCTGATAGGGCCATAATTTCTGCGACTGAGGCAGTACATGTCCCTGCACACTTGGCACCACCACTGTCCTGATGACCCAAGCAGCTGCACCATCTTCATGCTCAACCCTCACTGGGGCAGAGTTGCCATAGGCAAAAAAAAAAAAAAAAAATCTTGCATCTATGCATGTGAGGTTGCTTCAGTCACGTCCAACACTTTGTACCCTATGGACTGTGGCCTGCCAGGCTTCTCTGTCAGGGGAGTTCTAAAGGCAAGAATACGGGAGAGTACTGTCCAGTACTGGTCGCCATACCCTTCTAGAACACTGTATTTCCTGCTGCCCTAGCTGCCAACTCCCGAGTACCTTGTGTTGCCAGAACCCCTATGACTCAAGCAGCTGCACTACCTCCACACTTGGACCTCACTGGAACAGAAACAAGTCCTCCATAGCAGCCTCAGGAGCAAACCCCAGTTGACAACCCACATGCATAGGTGGAAATAAAACCACAATTAAAATTCAGGGGCAGTGTGGCTAAGGAAGAAGACCCAAAACCTTCCCACAAGCTGTACAAGTTGCAGATTGAATCCACATAATCAACTAGGCAGACTGTGTCTATGTAATATATAAAAAGACATTGAGAGCTCCCACAAAAGAAAATGCACTAGCTCTGATAGCTGTGGACATTGGAGGCAAGAACACACAGGTGTAGCATCATATTAGAATCTGAGCTGCCCTCACAGCAGGTCCAGAGACCAGCACAGTTTTGGAGGGCACCCTAGGGAGGTGAGGTGGACTGTGACTTCCAGAGAAGGAAAGGGCCCTGACATGAATGACTGAAGGAAAACATTTATTATTCTTCTATTTTGACTTGTTCTGTATTTACTACTTTTTTTACTCTATAATATTTTAATTATCTATTCCTCAATAATTATTAACATCCATGAATCTCATCAATGGAGATAATTCCCTCTCAAGAAGACAAATCTTCTGAAACAAATCTGATGCCCACAATTTATAGAAACTATGTAAAATGTTATTGATATAAATCTTAATGACTTCAAAACCATGTTATTTACAATTGCTACTTCTTTTCAGGTCTTCTTTTTTTTTAATAGGTTTATTATTTTTTTTTTAATTTTTTTAATCCACCAAATTGTATTTGTCATTGAATTTTTTTACATTATTTTATTGGTTTTGCCATACATTGACATGAATCTGCCCCGGGTGTACATGTGTTCCCCATCTTGAAACCCCCCCCCACCTCCCTCCCCATCCCATCCCTCTGGTTCATCCCAGTACACCAGCCCCGAGCATCCTATATCACGCATTGAACCTGGACTGGTGATTCGTTTCACATATGATAATATACATCTTTCAATGCCATTCTCCCAAATCATCCCACTCTTCCCCTCTCCCACAGAGTCCAAAAGACTGTTCTATACATCTGTGTCCCTTTTGCTGTCTTGTATACAGGGTTATCGTTATCATCTTTCTAAATTCCATATATATGCGTTAATATACTGTATTGGTGTTATTCTTTCTAGCTTATTTCACTCTGTATAATAGGCTCCAGTTTCATCCACCTCATTAGAACTGATTCAAATGTGTTCTTTTTAATTGCTGAGTAATACTCCATTGTGTATATGTACCACAGCTTTCTTATCCATTCATCTGCAGATGGACATCTAGGTTGCTTCCATGTCCTGTCTATTATAAACAGTGCTGCAATGAACACTGGAGTACATGTGTCTCCTTCAATTCTGGTTTCCTCGGTGTGTATGCCCAGGAATGCGATTGCTGGATCGATCATATGGCAGTTCTATTTCCAGTTTTTTAAGGAATCGCCACACTGTTCTCCATAATGGCTGTACTAGTTTGCAGTCCCACCAACAGTGTAAGAGGGTTCCCTTTCCTCCACACCCTCTCCATCATTTATTGTTTGTAGACTTTTGGATAGCAGCCATTCTGACTGGCGTGAAATGGTACCTCATTGTGGTTTTGATTTGCATTTTTCTGGTCCCGACATAAATCACAGCAGGTTCCTCCATGACCCACCTCCCAGAATATTGAAAATAAAAGCAAAATAAACAAATTGGACCTTATTAAAATTAAAAGCTTCTGCACAACAAAGGAAACTATAAGCAAGGTGAAAAGACAGCCTTCAGAATGGAAGAAAATAATAGCAAATGAAGCAACTGACAAAGGGTTAACCTCCAAAATATACAAGCAGCTCCTGCAGCTCAATTCCAGAAAAATAAATGACCCAATCAAAAAATGGGCCAAAGAACTAAACAGACATTTCTCCAAAGAAGACATACAGATGGCTAACAAACACATGAAAAGATGTATTTACTTTTGGATTTTCTTTCTCTTTTTCCTTTTTCCCCCCTCTGCTGTAGTTGTCAATTTTATTAACACTATGAAAGCTAATTAAGCTTTTGAGTTTTTTTTTAATCACACATTTTATTGCTGTTATAAACCTTTGCCTCTATGTTGGGCCTTTGCAGTTCTGTGGAGTTTTCCTTTTTTTTTTTTTTTTCCTATTCTCTTTTCTTAACTTCAATTTTTAATTTTTTGAACCTATTATTATTTTCTACAGTTATTCCTTTGTTTGCTATTCCTATTGCTCTTTTACCCTTGCAGTTAAATTTTAATGAATACAAATTTTCCTTCAGTTCAGTTCAGTTCAGTCGCTCAGTCGTGTCCGACTCTCCGCGACCCCATGAATCACAGCATGCGAGGCCTCCCTATCCATCACTAACTCCCGGAGTTCACTCAAACTCATGTCCACAGAGTCAGTGATGCCATCCAGCCATCTCATTCTCTGTCCTCCCCTTCTCCTCCCGCCCCCAACCTTTCCCAACTTCAGAGTCTTTTCCAGTGAGCCAACTCGTCGCATGAGGTGGCCAAAGTATTGCAGTTTCAGCTTTAGCATCAGTCCTTCCAATGAACACCCAGGATTGATCTCCTTTAGAATGGACTGGTTGGATCTCCTTGCAGTATAAGGGACTCTCAAGAGTCTTCTCCAACACCACAGTTCAAAAACGGGCTTCCCTGGTGGCTCAGTGGTTAAAGAATTCACCTGCCAATACAGGAGACATGGGTTCAATCCCTGGGTCAGGAAGATCCCCTGGAGAAGAAAATGGCAACCTACTCCAGTATTCTTGCCTGGATAATCTCATGGACAGAGGAGCCTATTGGGCTACAGTCCATGGGGTCACAAAGAGTCAGACTTGACTTAGTGACTAAACAACAAGAGCAGCAAATTTTCCTTATCTACCTCTATTTAACTTTGCGTATCTATTCTTTCTTCCTTTAGTTTCCTCTCACCATATTTGTTAGTTTTGTTTTCATTGCTTTACTCCTCACTTGGCATGTTGCTTTAGTTTTGTTTTCCAGTTTGTTCTTTAGTTAGTTTTGTTCTTAACTGTTTGACATAATTTTTGGTTTCCTTTGTTCACTGGGTCAGTTTAATCTGCTTAATTTTTCTTGGACTGTTTCAACTTTTCTTATGGATGTAAATGTATATATTCCATCATTTTAATTATTACTTGCCTGATTTTGTAACTGCAATTTGTTTGGGGTTCATCTTTGGTTTCTAATTTTGGGGTATCTGTTTTGGGTAATCTCAGTTAATGCCAGAAGAAACCACTTGTGGAATCTTCATTCCTGACCAGAGATCAAGCCCTGAGCCTTTGGAATGGGAGCACTGACTCAAAGACCCAAGAATACCAGAGAACTAAACCTAGGGAGTATCAAATAGTTAGAACTCCCACAAAGGAAACCACTGGAATACAAGATCCTGCATCACCCTACCACCAGTAGCACCCTGTGGAGTAGCACCTCATCCAAACAACAAATGAAACAAACAAACAAAAAACAAACACAATCATCAGCAGACAGGATTACCACCTCACCCAGCCTTGCCCAGCAGATGATAAAAAAAAAAAAAAACCAAAAAATCCTGAGCACAAATCTTACCCCATACGAAGCTTACACAAACCACTGGACCAACTTTAGTAGGGCAGAAACCAAAAGAAAGAAAGAATTCAACCTCGAAGCCTGGGAAAAGGAGACCTCAAACACAATAAGTTCTGCACAAATGAAGGAACAAACTAGAAACACAGAAGTCCAAATAAATGAAAAGGAAATAGTCAAACTACCTAAAAAATTATAGAGAATAATGATAGTAAAAATTACCAAAAACCTTGAAAACAAAATGGGGAAAATGCAAAAATCAATTAACAAAACCTAGAAGAATTAAAGAATAAATATACAGAGATAAACAACACAGCTACTGAAATTAAAAATACTCTAGAAGAAATCGATAGCAGAATATATAAAGCAGAAGAATCAGTGAACTGGAAGAGAAAATTGTGGAAATAACTTCTGAAGAGTAGAATAAAGTAAAAAGAAAGAAAAGAACTGAGGATAGCCTCAGAGACCTCTGGGACAATATCAAGTACACCAGCATTCGAATTATAGGGGTCCCAGAAGAAGAAGAGAAAAAGAAAGGGCATGAGAAATTTTTTTGAAGAGATTGTAGTTGAAAATTTCCCCAACATTGGAAAGGAAATAGTCAACCAAGTCCAAGAGACATAAAGAGTCCCATGAAGGATAGACCCAAGGAGATACATGCCAAGACACATACTAAATTAAAACTAACAAAGATTAAACAGAAAGAAAGAATAATAAAATCTATAAGGGAAAAGCAACACATAACATACAAGGGAAACACCATACATTTAACAGCTAATCTTTCAGCAGAAACTCTGAAGGAAAGGAGGGAATGGCAAGGTATATTTAAAGTACTGAAAGCGGAAAATCTACAACCAAGATTACTCTGCCTGGCAAGGCTCTTGTTCAAAATTGATGGAGAAATTAAAAGATTTTCAGACAAGCAAAAGTTAACAAAATTCAGTACCACTAAAACCACTTTACAACAAATGATACAGGGACTTAAACAGTCAGGAAATACAAGAAAAGAAGATCTGCAAAATCAAACCCCAAGAATTAAGAAAATGGCAATAGGGATGTATATATCAATAATAACTGTAAATGTAAATTGATTAAATGTGCCAACCAAGAAACACAGACTGGCTCAATGGATACAAAACAGAACTCATGTATATGCTGTCTACAAGAAATCCACTTCAGACCTCAAGACACATATAGACTGAAAGTAAGAGGATGGAAAAATATATTCCATGCAAATAGAAAGCAAACAAAAGCTAGAGTAGCTATCCTCATATTAAACAAAATAGAGCTTAAAATAAAGGATATTGCAAGAGATAAGGAAGGACATTACATAATGATCAAGGGATCAATACAAGAGGAAGACATAACAATTGTAAATGCCTATGCATCCAACATAGGAACACCTCAATACATAAGAAAAGCACCAAGAGGCATAAAAGGAGAAACTGCAGTAACACAATAATAGTAGGAGATTTTAACACCCCACTCACACCAATGGACAGATCACCAAAACAGAAAATTAATAAGGAAATACAAGTCTTAAATGATACATTAGATGAAATGGATCTCATTGATATCTTCAGGAAGTTCCATCCAAATTTAGAAGAATACACCTTCTTCTCAAGTGCACATGGAACATTCTCCGGGATAGACCACATCTTGGGTCACAAATCAAACCTCACCAGTCTTAAGAGAATCGAAATCATTTCCAGCATCTTCTCCAGTCACAATGTTATGAGACTAGATATCAATTACAAGAAAAAAGCTAAAAAACACAAACACATGGAGATTAAACAGTGCGTTTCTAAATAACCAACAGGTTACTGAAGAAATCAAAAGGGAAATAAAAAAATTTCTAGAAACAAATGACCATGAAAACATGACAATGCAAAACCTATGGGTTGAGGCAAAAGCACTTCTAAGTGGGAAGTTTATAGCAATGCAATCCTACCTCAAGAAACAAGAAAAACATTGAATACACAACCTAACTTTACAGCTAAAGCAACTGGAAAAAGAAGAAGAACAACAAAAAAATTAGCATAGGGAAGAAATCATAATGATCTGAGCAGAAATAATTGAAAAAGAAATGAAAGAAACAAAAGAGAAGATAAATAAAACTAAAAGTTGGTTCTATGAGAAGATAAATAAAATTGACAAACCTTTTGCCAGACTCATTAAGAAAAAAAAAAGAGAGACAGAGAGGAGAAAGAGAGGAGAATCAAATCAACAAAATTAGAAATAAAAAGGGAGCGGTTGCATCAGACAATGCAGAAATGCAAAGGATTATAAAGAACACTTATGAACAACAATATGACAATAAAATGGATAAATTGGAAGAAATGCACAGATTCTTAGAAAAGTTCATTCTTCCAAGACTGAACCAGGAAGAAATTCAAATTATGAGCAACCCAATTACAATCACTGAAATTGAAACTGAATTAAAAAAATAAAATAAAATCTTCCAAAAACAAAAGCCCAGGACCAGATGGCTTCACAGGAGAATTCTATCAAACATTTAGAGAAGAAGTAATGAGTATCCCTCTAAAACTCTTTCAAAAAATTACAGAGGAAGAAACACCTACAAACTCATTCTATGAGGCCACCATCACTCTGATACCAAAACCAGACAAGGAAAACACACAAAAAGCAAACTACAGGCCAATATCACTAATGAACATAGATGCAGAAACCTAAAGAACATGTTAGAAAACAGAATTCAAAAACACATTAAAAAGTTCATAAGCCATGATCAAGTTGGGTTTATTCCAGAGATGCAAGGATTCTTCAACATATGCAAATCAATCAATGTGATATACCATATTAACAAATTGAAAGATAAAAACCATATGATAACCTCAATAGATGCAGAAAAAGCATTTGACAAAATTCAGCACCCATTTATGATTAAAATGCTTAAAAAAATGGGCATAGAAATTTAGGTAGTCAGAATAGGAAAAAGGAGTCCAAAATGGTGGTGGTTAAAAGAGAAAGAAGAGAGAAGCCTGTGAAAACAGAACAAAGGAAGGTCCAAGGACCAGAGTGAGGACCTCAGGTAAAAGAAACAGCCCCTTGGCTAGCGCACATTACATAGGGCAAGCTCACAGGGAGGAGTAGAAACATTAAAAAGAGGAGCCAAAATTGAGCTGTGGGCTTCTCTTCTTAGTCTTTTAGTCACCACCATTTTGCACTCCTTTTTCCTCTTCTAATTAACACCATAGATGTCGGAAAAGTGTGTAATTTCCTTGGTTCTATCTCAGCACAGCAAAACTCTGAAGTGACGGGCGAATCAGTGTTACAGTTCAATTTTATTAGAAAAAACAAAGGATAATACTCCTTGAGGTTTGAGGGAAAGCTGACTCAAAAGATGCGAAGAGAAGAGAAGCTGCTGGCTCAACTTTGGCTCCTCTTTTTATATGTTTCTTCTCCTCCCCTTGAGCCTTCCCTATGTAGATTGAGCTAGTCAGGAGGGCTGTTTGTTTTACCTGAAGTCCTCACTCCAGTCCTTGGATCTTCCTTTGTTATATTTTCCTGGACTTTTTCCTTCTTTGGCTTTTAGCCACTGCCATTTTGGACTCCTTTTTCCTACCCTAACTACCTAACACTAGGAACCTACCTCAACATAGTAAAGGCCAATAATGATAAGCCTACAGAAAACTCTATTCACAATACTGAAAAACTGAAAGCAGTCACCCTAAGAACAGGAACAAGACAAAGGTTTCCACTTTCACCACTATTATTCAACATAGTTTTAGAAGTCCTAGCTACAGGAATCAGAGAAGAAAAAGAAATAAAAAGTGCACATCAGAAAAGAGGACGTAAAAGTCTTACTGTTGGCAGATGACATGATACTATACATAGAAAAACATAAAGAAATTATCAGAAAATTACTAGAGCTAATCAGTGAATTTAGCAAAGTGGCAGGATACAAAAATCGATGCACAGAAATCACTTGCATTTCTATATAGTAACAATGGAAAATCAGAAAGAGAAATTAAGGATTCAATCCCATACACTATTGAAGAAGAATCAATATTGTGAAAATGACTCTACTACCAAATGCAATCTACAGATTCAATGCAGTCCCTATCAAATTACCAATGTCATTTGTCACAGAACTAGAACAAAATTCACAATTCATATGGAAACACACAAGACCCCGAACAGCCAAAGCAGTCTTGAGAAGAAGAATTAAGGAAGAGGAATCAGGCTTCTTGACTTCAGATTATACTACAAAGCTAAAGTCATCAAGATAGTATGGTACTGGCACAAAAACATAAATATAGACCAATGGAATAAGATAAAAAGCCAAGAAATACACCCATGCACCTAAGAGAACCTTATTTTTGACAAAGGAGGCAAGAATATACAATGGGGCAAAAAAAGCCTCTTCAATAAATAGTGTTGGGAAAACTGGACACCTGTAAGTGAAAGAATGAAATTAGAATACTTCCTAACATCATACACAAAGATAAACTCAAAATGGATTAAAGACCTAAATGAAAGACCAGAAACTCTTAGAGGAAAATATAGGCAGAACACTTGATGACATAAAGCAAGCTCCTCTATGACCCACTTCCTAGAGTAATGGAAATAAAAACAAAAGTAAACAAATGGGACATGATTATACTTAAAAGCTGTTTCACAGCAAAGAAAACTGTAAGCAGGGTGAAAAGACAACCCTCAGAATGGGAGAAAATAATAGCAAATGAAACAACTGACAAAGGAATGTAAATTGATACAGCCACTATGGCAGACATTATAGAGATTCCTTAAAAAACAAGGAATAAAACCACCATATGACCCAGCAATCCCACTCCTAGGCATATACCCTGAAGAAACCAAAATTGAAAATGACTCGTGTATCTCATTGTTCATTGCAGCACTATTTACCATAGCTAGAACATGGAAGCAACTTAGATGCCTATCAACAGATGAATAGATAAAGAAGTTGTTGTACATATACACAATTGAATATTACTCAGCCATAGAAAGAAACACATTTGAGTCAGTTCTAATGAGGTGAATGAACCTAGATCCTATTATACAGAGTGAAGTAAGTCAGAAAGAGAAAATAAATATCATATACTACGTGCTGCAGTCCATGTGGTAACAAAGAGGTGAACATAACTGAGCAACTGAACTGAACTGAATGCATTTATACCAAATCTAGAAAAATGGTACTGAAGAATTTATTTGCAGGGTAGCAGTGGAGAAACAGATATAGAGAATAGGTTTATGGACGTGGGGAGAGGGGAGGAGAGAATGAGATGTATGAAAAGAGTAACATGGAAACTTACATTACCATATGTAAAATAGATAGCCAATGGGAATTTGTTGTATGTCTCAGGAAATTCAAACAGGGGCTCTGTACCAACTTAGAAGGGTTGGATGGGGAGGAAGATGGGAGGAAGGTTCAAAAGGGAGGGGATATATGTACACCTATGGCTTATCCATGTTGAACTTTGACAGAAAACAACAAAAGACTGTAAAGCAATTATCTTTCAATTAAAAAAAGAAAAACATGTTAAAACCAACATCACAAATAAATGCAATGGTCATAAGAGACTACATTTAAGTCAGTTCTAATGAGGTGAATGACACTGTTTCCACTGTTTCCCCATCTATTTCCGATGGAGTGATGGGACCAGATGCCATGATCTTTGTTTTCTGAATGTTGAGCTTCAAGCCAACCTTTTCACTCTCCTCTTTCACTTTCATCAAGAGGCTTTTGAGTTCCTTTTCACTTTCTGCCATAAGGGTGGTGTCATCTGCATATCTGAGGTCATTGATATTTCTCCCAGCAATCTTGATTCCAGCTTGTGCTTCTTCCAGCCCAGCGTTCCTCATGATGTACTCTGCATATAAGTTAAATAAGCAAGGTGACAATATGCAAACTTTACGTAATCCTTTTCTTATTTGGATCAATTCTGTTGTTCCATGACCAGTTCTAACTGTTGCTTCCTGACTTGCATACAGGTTTCTCAAGAGGCAGGTCACGTGGTCTGGTATTTCCATCTCTTTCAGAATTTTCCACAGTTTATTGTGATCCACACAGTCAAAGGATTTGGCATAGTCAATAAAGCAGAAATATATGTTTTTCTGGAACTCTCTTGCTTTCTCCATGATCCAGCGGATGTTGGCAATTTGATCTCTGGTGCCTCTGCCTTTTCTAAAACCTGCTTGAACATCTGGGAGTTCACAGTTCACATATTGCTGAAGCCTGGCTTGAAGAATTTTGAGCACGACTTTACTAGCGTGTGAGATGAGTGCAATTGTGTGGTAGTTTGAGCATTCTTTGGCATTCCCTTTCTTTGGGATTGGAATGAAGATTGACCTTTTCCAGTCCTGTGGCCATGCTGAGTTTTCCAAATTTGCTGGCATATTGAGTGCAGCACTTTCACAGCATCATCTTTCAGGATTTGAAATAGCTCCACTGGAATTCCATCACCTCCACTAGCTTTGCTCATCGTGATGCTTTCTAAGGCCCACTTGACTTCACATTCCAAGATGTCTAGCTCTAGGTGAGTGATCACGCCATCGTGATCATATTGGTCGTGAAGCTCTTTTTTGTACAATTCTTCTGTGTATTCTTGCCACCTCTTCTTAATATCTTCTGCTTCTGTTAGGTCCATACCATTTCTGTCCTTTATCGAGCCCATCTTTGCTTGAAAAGTTCCCTTGGAATCTTTAATCTTCTTGAAGAGATCTCTTGTTTATCACATTCTATTGTTTTCCTCTATTTCTTTTCACTGATCGCTGAGGAAAGTTTTCTTATCTCTCCTTGCTATTCTTTGGAACTCTGCATTCAGATGCTTATATCTTTCTTTTTCTCCTTTGCTTTTCGCTTCTCTTCTTTTCACAGCTATTTGTAAGGCCTCCTCAGACAGCCATTTTGCTTTTTTGCATTTCTTTTCCATGGGGATGGTCTTGGTCCCTGTCTCCTATACAATGTCACGAACCTCCGTCCAGAGTTCATCAGGCACTCTATCTGTCAGATCTAGTCCCTTAAATCTATTTCTCACTTCTACTGTATAATCATAAGGGATTTGATTTAGGTCATATCTGAGTGGTCTAGTGGTTTTCCCTACTTTCTTCAATTTAAATCTGAATTTGGAAATAAGGAGTTCATGATCTGAGCCACAGTCAGCTCCTGGTCTTGTTTTTGCTGACTCTATAGAGCTTCTCCATCTTTGGCTGCAAAGAATATAATCAATCTGATTTCGGTGTTGACCATCTGCTGATGTCCATGTGTAGAGTCTTCTCTTGTGTTGTTGGAAGAGGGTGTTTGCTATAACCAGTGCGTTATCTTGGCAACACTCTAATAGCCTTTGCCCTGCTTCATTCCTTGCTCCAAGGCCAAATTTGCTTGTTATTCCAGGTGTTTCTTGACTTCCTACTTTTGCATTCCAGTCCCCTATAATGAAAAGGACATCTTTTTTGGGTGTTAGTTCTAAAAGGTCTTGTAGGTCTTCATAGAACCGTTCAACTTCAGCTTCCTCAACGTTATTGGTTGGGGCATGGGCTTGGATTACTGTAATATTGTTTGGTTTGCCTTGGAACCGAATAGAAATCATTCTGTTGTTTTTAAGATTGCATCCAAGTACTGCATTTTGGACTCTTTTGTTGACCTTGATGGCTACATGATCCATCAATTCCATTTCTAGGCATATAACCAGGGGAAGTGAAAACAAAATACTGAAGAGATTATGCACCCCTATGTTTATTGCAGCAGTATTTACAACAGTTATATTGCCGTTTGAGATAAGCCAGGCAGAGAAAGACAAATGCTTTGTACATCAGTGATATGTGGAATCTGAAAAGGTAAAATTTGCAAAAGCAATGTGCAAAATTGTGATTACCAGGGGATGAAAGAACAGATACTTTTTAAAAATGCAAATTTGCAATGAGTAGTGAACAAATCCTAGATATCTATTGTACAGTATAGCTAATAGAAACAACTATGCTGTATTAGAATCTTCCAACTTACTATAAGGTCATAATTATTACAACCACAAAAAGAAATAATTATGTGATATAATAGACGTGTTAATTATTGTTACAGTGACATTTACAATATGTAAATGTACCACACTAATATGTTTCACACTTAAATTTTATGTAACCTTTTATGTCAAATATATCTTAATTTCAAAACAAATTATTACATGCTAAAAAAGAAGAAGAAAATCAGGGCACTTCTAAAGGAATAATAATTAGGCTAACAGAAAACTTTTCATTAGCAACAATAGCTGCTGGGAAAAGGTAGATTATCTTCTAAATACTGAGGGAAAAGATCAAGCAGAGAATTCTATACTCAGTGTAAATCAAGAGTGAAATTACATAGTTCTTTCAGATATATAAATTATATGTAAAATCTCTGCAATCTTATCATCAGCTGAACTACATTAAAAGAACTACTAAAGCATGTTACTTCAGCATTGTGTCAGTGATGCTATCTAACAATCTCATCCTCTGTCCCTCCCATGTTTTTCCTTCAATATTTCCCAGCATCAAGGTCTTTTCCAATGAGTCAGATCTTTGAAACATGTGGTCAAAATATTGGAGCTTCACCTTCAGCATCAGTCCTTCCAATGAATATTGAGGGTTTATTTTCTTTGAGGAGGGCATGGAAAACCACTCCAGTATTCTTGCCTGGAGAATTCCACTGACAGAAGAGCCTGATGGGCTACAGTCCATGGGATTGCAATGAGTCAGACATGACTGAGTGACTAACGGTATTTCCTTTAGGATTGACTGGTTTGATCTTCTTGCTGTCCAGGGGATTCTCAGGATTCTACTACAGCACAATTCAAAAGCATCAACTCTAAGGTGCTCAGTTTTCATAATGGTTGAACTCTCACATCCATACATGGCTACTGGAAAAACTAGTTTTGACTATATGGACCTTTGCTGGCAAAGTGATGTTTCTGCTTTTTAATTGACTGTTTATATTTGTCATAGCTTTTCTTCCAAGGAGCAAGTGTCTTCTAATTTCATGGGTGCAGTCACCATCCACAGTGATTTTGATGCCCCCAAAAATAAAATGTCACTGATTTCACTTTTTCCTCTTCCATCTGACATGAAGTGATGGGACCAGATGTCATGATCTTAGTATTTTTTTTTTTTTACTTGTCAAGTTTCAAGCCAGATTTTCACTCTCCTCCTTCACCCTCAATCAAGAGGCTCTTTAGTTCCTCTTCACTTTGTTGCGTTAGAGTGGTATCATCTAATGATTATCTAATGATGAATGGTCGATTGGTTTTCCCTAGTCTATTGGTTTTCCATACTTTCTTCAATTTAAGTCTGAATTTTGCAATAAGAAATTCATGATCTGAGCCATAGTCCTCTCCCGGTCTTGTTTTTGCTGACTGTATAGAGCTTCTCCATCTTTGGCTGCAAAGAATATAATCAATCTGATTTTGGTATTGACCATCTGGTGATATCCATGTGTACAGTCTTCTCTTGTGTTGTTGGAAGAGGATGTTTGCTATGACCAGTGAATTCTTTTGGCAAAACTCTGTCAGCCTTTCCCTGCTTCATTTTGTACGCCAAGGCCAAACTTGCCCATTACTGAAGGTATCTCTTGACTTCCTACTTTTTCATTCCAGTCCCCTATGATGAAAAGGACATCTTTTTTGGTGTTTGTTCTGAAAGGCTGTGGCTCTTCATGGAACCGTTCAACTTCAACTTCTTCAGCATTAGTGGTTGGTGCATAGACTTGGATTGCTGTGATGTTGAATGGTTTGTCATGGAAGTGAACTGAGATCATTCTTTTTCGAGATTGCACCCAAGTACTGCATTTCTGACTCTTGTTGACTATGAGGGCTGCTCCATTTCTTCTAGGGGATTCTTTCCCACAGTAGTAGATATAAGGATCATCTGAATTAAATTTGCCCATTTCCATCCACTTTAGTTCACTGATTCCTATAATGTTGATGTTCATGATTGCCATCTCCTGTTTGACCACTTAAAATTCACCTTGATTCATGGATCTAACATTCCAGTTTCCTATGCAATATTATTCTTTACAGCATTGGACTTTACTTTAACCACCAGACACATCCAAAGTCTGGCGTCATTTCTGCTTTGGCTCCACCTCTTCATTCTTTCTGGAGCCATTTCTCTGCTCTTCTCCACTAGTACTTTGATACCTACTGACCTGGGTGTTTATCTTCCAGCATTCTGTCTTTTTTCCTTTTCATACTGTTCATGGGGATCTCAAGGCAAGGATGCCAAAGTCGTTTGTCATTCCCTTCTGTTGCCCTGTTTCCCAGAGCCTGTGGGATTTTGTGTGTGCTCTTTAAAAGTGAAGTATTTATTTACCTTAGTCCTGTGGGATTCCCAAAATTATGCCCTGCTGGCTTTCAAAGCCAAATGCTCTGGAGGCTCATCTTCCTGATGCAGGAACCCCAGGGTGGGGTGCCAGTTGTTAGGTTCAGAACTCTCATTCCAATAGTCTCCCTCTGCAATGTAATTATTCTCCAGGTGTGTGTATGTTGCCCACCTGGGGTATGTGATTTGACTAAATCTTGAGCCTATCCCTCCTATTCATCTCACTGTGGTTCTTTCTTTATGTCTTTGTGTGTGCTAAGTCGCTTCAATCATGTCTGACTCTTTCTGACCCTATGGACTGCCTGCCACGATCCTCTTTCCATGGGATTCTCCAGGCAAGAATACTGGAGTGGGTTGCCATTTCCTTCTCCAGGGGATCTTCTTGAACCAGGGACCAAACCCAGGTCTCCCGCATTGCAAGCAGACACTTTACCCTCTGAGCCACCAGGGAAGACCTGCAAAGTAATAACACTATGAACTATCACTGTATATTTATTAAAATAATAAAAATTTTAAAATGACAATATTGCAACTTCTCTGGCAGTCCAGTGGTTAAGACTCTATGCTTCCAGTGCAAATGGTGCAGGTTCAATCCCTGGTTAGGGAGCTAAGATCCCACATGCCATGTGGCATAGCCAAAAATTTAATTGACAATGTCAAATGCTGTCAATTTTTCAGAAAAAAACCTAAATATATTATACATTACAATGGAGATATAGAATGGTACCTCCATTGTGGAAAACAGTTTGACAATTTATTAAAAACTTATAGAAAAAACCATATAACCAAGTAACCAAACTCTTGGGCATATATCCAATGAAAAAACATGTCCATGCATACAGGTGAACACAGTATTTCATATAGTTTCATTCACAATAGCCCCAAACTAAAAACAACCAAACTATCCTATGTTAGGTATACCACACTGAAGTATATCTGTATTATAGAATGTTACTCAGTAAGAAGAAAAGAAAGAAAGTGAAGTTGCTCAGTTGTGTCTGACTCTGAAACCCCATGGACTGCAGCCTGCCAGGCTCTTCTGTCCATGGGATTTTCCAGGCAGGAATACTGGAGTGGATTGACATTTCCTTCTCCAGGGGATCTTCCCAACCCAGGGATCGAACCTAGGTCTCCCGCATTGGAGGCAGACTCTTTACCATCTGGACCACCAGAAGAAAGGTTAAGTTATTGGTACACAGAAAAACTTGGATGAATCTCAAGAGCATTATGATGAGTTTTTAAAAATCACGAAAGATCACACACTGTATGATAGATTATATAAAATATGATATTAGTAAAAATATCATAGAAATGCAAAACATTTGATAGGCATAGTAAAAGAGCAGGAGGGGGGGAAGTTATCACTATAAAAGGATAGCAAGAGGGTGATGTTTCTGGTGATCTAATAGTCCTATATCTTGATTATGGTTTTAGGCACATGAATACACATGTATGACAAAACAATACAGATTTATATACATACTTTAAACCAATATTAATTTCTCTATTGGCATTATAATTAGGTAATATATAATCAAAAAATAAAGTGAAGGGTACATCTGATCCCTCTATACTATCTTTTCAACTTCTTGTGACTCTAAAGTCAATTCAAAAGAAAATGTTTAAAAGTAGAACAAAGTTATCATTTTGTTAGTAGACTAAGTAACCTCTCAGAAAAATCAAACTCATATATTTTTATTCTTCACAGTACCTAAAAGAATGTTTTATACCTAGACAGTAAATGTCAGTACTGTGGTCAATAAATATTTTCTTGATTAAATGAAAATAGGAAGTTACAGAACCCTTAGTAAAAGCTAAATATTCTGCAGACATTATATTTATTGGGAAATCCCTTTGTGATTCTCATGGAAGACCAAGTGAAACAAAAGTTAGTATGAAATTTAGAATAGCAGCTTTTCTCTAATCTTCTGATTTGTTCTTTTACTTAAGGGCAAACAAAAAATATCAAATAAATACTTTCAAAGTGGTATGAATGGGGTGATGTCAACGAGGTGGGGGACTAAGAAAAGAAAGTCCAGACCCTTGTTTCCCCACAGAGATACTAAGTTAACAAAAATATAAGAAATGAACTACCTTTGTGATAACTCTAGAAACCAGTCAAGAACCTTCATCACCCAAGCAAATTCAAGACCCAAAAAAACCCTTCACCAGAAGGGTATAAAATTCACAGAATTTTGCTACCTGTGCCCCTCCCCCTACCCAGTTCAGCAATGCATAATTGGGAGTAAGCTTCCTAGTTCATGGATCACTCTTTCATTTAAATTTATCTATTTATTTTAATTGGAGGCTAATTACTTTACAATATTGTGGTGGGTTTTGCCATACATTGGCATGAATCAGCCATGGGTGTGCATGTGTTCTCCTATCCTGAAAACCCCTCCCTCCTCCCTCCCCACCTCATCCCTCTGGGTTGTCCCAGAGCACTGGCTTTGAATGCTCTGCTTCATGAATTGAACTTCCACTGGTCACCTATATTACATGTGGTTATATACATGTCTCAATGCTATTCTCTCTAATCATCTCACCCTTACCTTCTCTCACGTAGTCCAAAAGTCTGTTATTTATATCTGTTTCTTTTTTGCTGTCTTTCATATAGGTTTGTTATTATTACCTTTATAAATTCCATATATATGTGTTAATATACTGTATTGGTGTTTCTCTTTATGACTTACTTCACTCTATGTAATAGGCTCTGGTTTCATCCACCTCATCAGAACGGACTCAAATGCATTCTTTTAAAGCTGAGTAATATTCAATTGTGTATATGTACCACAACTCCCTTATCCATTTGTCTGCTGTTGGACGTCTAGGTTGCTTATATGTCCTAGCTATTGTAAAGAGTGCTATAATAAACATCGGGGCACATGTGTCACTTCGAATTCCGGTTTCCTCGATGTGTATGCCCAGCAGTGGGATTGCTGGATTGTATGGAAGTTCTATTTCCAGTTTTTTAAGGAATCTCCACGCTGTTTTCTATAGTGGCTGTACTAGTTTGCATTCCCACCAACAGTGTAAGAGGGTTCCTGCTCCAGCATTTACTGTTTGAAGACTTTGTGATGGCAGCCTGGATCAATCTTGAGATGTAAAGAGTAGAAATTGTATCCAAATTTATGGCTTGTCTGAGGCTTCCCAAAGGCCTATTTTATCTTCTGATTGAATTGGAGCACTAGTGAGAACAGCAGCATTGTTTGAATACCAGGGTAAGGGCTGATGAAAACAAAAGTAAACATGGGGACATATTACAGCAACGATAAGCCTGAAACTCACCAGGTAGGTGTCAGACGAGCAACAGATTACAGGCAAAGAAATACAACAGAAACTTAAACCAAAATCTCCTGAGAAGAAGTAGGGGTGAGACTCTCAGGGAAATTAAGAAAGATAAAAGAAGTTGTATACAATGTAACAAAAATGTATGCACAACTCCAAT
The DNA here is from genome assembly GCF_049115385.1 of Moschus berezovskii. Taxonomy (NCBI): domain Eukaryota; kingdom Metazoa; phylum Chordata; class Mammalia; order Artiodactyla; family Moschidae; genus Moschus; species Moschus berezovskii. The sequence continues at coordinate 46,586,857 of NC_142488.1, read as the reverse complement.
GGGGACATATCCCTAGAAAAGGTTGGCAAGATCCCAGAATCTATATCTGGGCTGACTTCAGAAAGTCTTTAGTTGTACAAAACCAATCTGTAAAGGATGGGAAAGGTGGAGGTTTTTAAAAATGCCAAAATCTCAACAAAAGATTACAAGGTAAAGAGAGAGGGAAAGGGTCCAATCAAAGGAATGCAATTAATCTCCAGAAACTGATCCTAAAGAACAACAAATCTCTGATTTACCTGACAAAGAATTCAAAAGAGCCATTTTAAAAAGACTTAATGAGCTAGGAGAATGATGATAGAAAGCTAAATGAAATGAGGAGAATGATACATGAACAAAATAAGAATATTAACAAAGAGAAATGATAAAATGGAATGGAACCAAATAGAATTCTGGAGTTAAAAATATAATCAGTTCAGTTCAGTCGCTCAGTCATGTCCGACTCTTTGCGACCCCATGAATCACAGCATGCCAGGCCTCCCTGTCCATCACCAACTCCCGGAGTTCACTCAAACTCATCGCCATCGAGTCGGTGAAGCCATCCAGCCATCTCATTCTCTGTCGTCTCCGTCTCCTCCCGCCCCCAATCCCTTCCAGCATCAGAGTATTTTCCAGTGAGTCAACTCGTCGCATGAGGTGGCCAAAGTATTGGAGTTTCAGCTTTAGCATCAGTCCTTCCAATGAACACCCAGGATTGATCTCCTTCAGATTGGACTGGTTGGATCTCCTTGCAGTCCAAGGGACTCTCAAGAGTCTTCTCCAGCACCACAGTTCAAAAGCATCAATTCTTCAGCGATCAGCTTTCTTCACAGCCCAACTCTCACATCCATACATGACCACGGGAAAAACCATTGCCTTGACTAGACGGACCTTGTTTGGCAAAGTAATGTCTCTGCTTTTGAATATGCTATCTAGGTTGGTCATAACTTTCCTTCCAAGGAGAAAGCGTCTTTTAATTTCATGGCTGCAATCAGCATCTGCAGTGATTTTAGAGCCCCCCCAAAAAATAAAGTCTGACACTGTTTCCCCATCTATTTCCCATGAAGTGAAAGGACCAGATGCCATGATCTTAGTTTTCTGAATGTTGAGCTTCAAGCCAACCTTTTCACTCTCCTCTTTCACTTTCATCAAGAGGCTTTTGAGTTCCTCTTCACTTCCTGCCATAAGGGTGGTGTCATCTGCATATGTGAGGTTACTGATATTTCTCCCGGCAATCTTGATTCCAGCCTGTGCTTCTTCCAGCCCAGCGTTCCTCATGATGTACTCTGCATATAATTGAATTGAAATTTTATTTGGGATTCAAAAGGTTTGCTTAGTCAGAAGAAAGAATCAGCAAACTTGAAGAAAGTTTACTTAATATTACGTGAGAAACAAGAAAAAAAAACAGAATGAAGAACTTGGAATGAGCCTAAGGAACATATATAAAACCATCAAGAGGAATGATATATTCAGTATGGGAGTCCCAGGAGAGTGCAAAAGGAGCACAGGGGTTTGTTTGAAGCAATAATGAACAAGAATGCCCCAAACTCGAGGAAAGAAATGCACATAAGAATTCAGTAATTTCCACAAACTCCAACCTGGATAGACTCAAAGAGACTCACACCAAGACACATAATCAAACTGTCAAAAGTCAAAGCCAAACAGAGAATCTTGAAAGCAACAAGGGAAAAGCAATTTGCCACATAAAAGGGGGCATCTTTCTAAGATTTTCAGAGGATTTATCAGGAAAAATCTTGCAGGCCAGAAGTCAGTGAAACAATATATTCAAAGGGAAAAAAAAATTGCTGACCGAATATACCATATTTGGCAAAGCTGTCCTTCAAAAATGAAGGAGAGAAGGAACAAGATGGCAGAGGAATACGACGGCGAGACCACTCTCTCCCCCACAAATTCATCAAAAGAACATTTGAACGTGGAGTAAAGTCCACAAAACAACTTCTGAATGCTGGCAGAGGACATCAGGCACCCAGAAAAGCAGCCCATTGTCTTCGAAAGGAAGTAGGAAAAAACATAAAAGGTAAAAAGAGAGACAAAAGAGGTAAGGACGGAGCTCTGACCTGGGAAGGGAGGCTTTAAAAAGAGAGAAGTTTCCAACCACCAGGAAACACTCTCACTGATGAATCTGTGGCGAGCCTTGGAACCCCAGAGGGCCACATAACCGGGAGGAAAAAGAAAGAAATAATTAATACCTACAGATTACCCGCCAAACGGTAACTCCCAGCAGACAAGCAGCACAGACGCCTGCGTACGCCATTAGCAAGCGTGGGCTAGGCAGGGAGGAGATGGCTGAATGACTTAGAGAGAGGACTGGGCTTGAATGCTGCGAGAAAAATCTTAGAGAACCAACTGGGTATAGCAAAGCAGACTGGGATAGCTTCCCAACGAAAAGGCGGAAAGCTCTAACCTAAGAATCCACCAGCTCCACTCACAGAACAAAGGGCTGAGTAGAGTGAGCCGGCTGCAGTTGGCCCACCCCCATCCCCCACCAAGACAGGTAGGGAGGTCAGCCAGAGCCGGAGGGGGCAACTGCGGCCCCAGAAAGGCATCCGATACAAACTGAAGGCAGGCTTGTTGCTAATCAAGACTTCTTCGGCTTGGGCTGGTCAATATCCGCCTGAGAAGGTGCGCCGGTTGTACACCCAGAAAACCGAGTGGCAGGGACTGGGGAGGCGATAAGTCACAGCGACCACGCTCGGCAAACACCTGGTCACCTGAGCTGTTCGTACTGGGCAAGGCACAAAACGCAGGCCCAACAAGTCTGCACATTTGTGGAGTAACCGAGAAACTGAACTTCAGACGATCAGACCTGGGAAGTGCATACAACCCAGCACCGGCCTTGGACAGTTCCCGGCAGAGCAACCTAGAGCCTGTACAGTGTAGACTGGGACAACACACGTGCTGTGAGCGGGGGCAAACCCAGTGTGGCCTAGACGCTGCGAGCACTCCCCACAGACCCCAAAGATATTTGTCTGCAGTGTTCCTGCCTCCCCAGAACAGGAATGAACAACTGAGCCCTAAAAAGTGTTCACCTGCCCCCTAGGATCAGGGTGGAAATTAGACACTGAAGAGAGCAGCAAACAAGCTAAAACAGAGGGAACCACCTTGGAAATGACAGATAGAGAAGTCTAGAAACGACTCCAAGAATCAGACCAAAAACCAGAGGCAAGAGGCTTAAGCCCGGATCCTGAGAACACCAGAGAACTCCTGAATCCAGGGAACATTAATCGATAGGAGCGCATCAAACACCTCCATACCCACACTAAAACCAAGCACCACCCAAGGGTCAACAAGTTCCAGAGCAAGACATACCACGCATATTCTCCAGCAACACAGGAAAATAGCCCTGAGCTTCAATATACAGGCTGCCCAAAGACACTCCAAACCCACTGACATCTCATAACTCATTACTGGACACTTCAGTGCACCCCAGAGAGAAGAAATCCAGCTCCACCCACCAGAACACCGACACAAGCTTCCCTAACCAGGGAACCTTGACAAGTCAACCATCTGACCCCACATACAGCGAGGAAACAACATAATAAACAGAACTCCACAAACTGCCAGAAGAGGGAAAGGCCACCCCAAGCAAAGCAATATAAGCAAGATGAAGAGGCAGAGAAATACCCAGCAAATAAAGGAACAAGAAAAATTCATAACAACACAAATAAAAGAGGAAGATATACAGAATCTACCTGATAAAGAATTTCAAATTTTAATGTTGAAAATGATTCAAAACCTTGAAAGCAAAATGGAATTACAGATAAATAACCTGGAGAAAGGATTGAGAAGATGGAAGAAAGGTTTAATAAGGACTTAGAGGAAATAAAAAAGAGTCAATATACAATGAATAATACAATAGATGAGATCAGAAACACTCTGGAGGGAACAAACAGTAGAATAACAGAGGCAGAAGACAAGATAAGCAAGCTAGACGATAGAATTGTATAATAAATGAAACAGAGAGGAAAGAAGAAAAACGAATTAAAAGAAATGAGGACAATATTAGAGACCTCTGGGACAATGTTAAATGCTCCAACATTCAAATCATAGGAATCCCAGAAGAAGAAGACAAAAAGAAAGACCGTGAGAGAATACTTGAGGAGAGAATAGTTGAAAACTTCCCTAAAATGGGGAAAGAAATAATCACCCAAGTCCAAGAAACCCAGAGAGTCCCCAACAAGATAAATCCAAGGGAAAATACTTCAAGACACATATTAATCAAATTAACAAATATCAAACACAAAGAACAAATATTAAAAGCAGCAAGGGAAAAGCAGTAAATAACACACAAGGGGATTCCCATAAGGAAAACAGCTGATCTTTCAACAGAAACTCTTCAGGCCAGGAGGGAATGGCAAGACATACTTAATGTGATGAAAGAAAATAACCTACAGCCCAGATTACTGTACCCAGAAAGGATCTCATTCAAATATGAAGGAGAAATCAAAAGCTTTACAGACAAGCAAAAGCTGAGAGAATTCATCACCACCAAACCGGCTCTGCAACAAATGCTAAAGGATCTTCTCTAGACAGGAAACACAGAATGAGTGTATAAACTCGAACCCAAAGCAATAAAGAAAATGGCAACGGGATCATACTTATCAATAATTACCTTAAACGTAAATGGGTTGAATGCCCCAACCAAAAGACAAAGGCTGGCTGAATGGATACAAAAACAAGATCCCCATATATGTTGTCTACAAGAGACCCACCTCAAAATGAGGGACACATACAGACTGAAAGTGAAGGGCTGGAAAAAGATATTCCATGCAAATAGAGACCAAAAGAAAGAAGGAGTAGTAATACTCATATCAGGTAAAATAGACTTCAAAACAAAGGCTGTGAAAAGAGACAAAGAAGGAAACTACATAATGATCAAAGGATCAATCAAAGAAAAATAACAATTATAAATACTTATGCACCTAACATAGGAGCACCGCAATATGAAAGACAATTACTAACAAGTATGAAAGGGGAAATTAACAACAATGCAATAATAGTGGGAGATTTTAATACTCCACTTACATCTATGGATAAATCAACTAAACAGAAAATTAACAAGGAAACACAAACTTTAAATGATGCAATAGACCAGTTAGACATAATAGATATCTATAGGACATTTCACCCCAAAACAATGCATTTCACCTTTTTCTCAAGTGCACACAGAACCTTTTCCAGGATAGACCACATCCTAGGCCATAAATCTAGCCTTGGTAAATTCAAAAAAATTGAAATCATTCCAAGCATCTTTTCTGACCACAATGCAGTAAGATTAGATCTCAATTACGGGAGAAAAACTATTAAACATGCCAACATATGTAGGCTGAACAACACGCTGCTGAATAAAGAACAAATCATAGAAGAAATCAAAAGAGAAATCAAAATATGCATAGAAATCAATGAAAATGAAAACACAACAACACAAAACCTCTGGGACACTGTAAAAGCAGTGCTAAGGGGGAAGTTCATAGCAATACAGGCACACCTCAAGAAACAAGAAAAAAGTCAACTAAATAACCTAACTCTACATCTAAAGAAACTAGAAAAGGAAGAAATGAAGAACCCCAGGGTTAGTTAGAAGGAAAGAAATTGTAAAAATTAGGGGAGAGATAAATGCAAAAGAAACAAAAGAGACCATAGCAAAAATCAAAAAGCCAAAAGCTGGTTCTTTGAGAAGGTAAATAAAATTGACAAACCACTAGCCAAACTCATCAAGAAACAAAGAGAGAAGAACCAAATCAAAAAAATTAGAAATGAAAATGGAGAGATCACAACCGACAACACAGAAATACAATGGATTATTAGAGAATACTATAAGCAATTATAAGGCAATAAAATGAATAACCTGGGAGAAATGGACAAATTCCTAGAAAAGTACAACTTTTCAAAACTGAACCAGGAAGAAAGAGAAAATCTGAACAGACCCATCACAAGCACGGAACTAGAGGCTATAATCAGAAATCTTTCAGCACACAAAAGCCCAGGTCCAGACGGCTTCACAGCTGAATTCTACCAAAAATTTAGAAAAGAGCTAACACCGATTCTACTCAAACTCTTCCAGAAAATTGCTGAGGAAAGGAAACTTCCAAAATCATTCTATGAGGGCACCATCACACTAATACCAAAACCTGGCAATGATCTCACACAAAAAAGAAGACTACAGGCTAATATCAATGATGAACATAGATGCAAAAATCCTTAACAAAATTCTAGCAATCAGAATTCAACAACACATTAAGAAGATCATACATCATGACCAAGTGGGCTTTATCCCAGGAATTCAGGGATTCTTCAATATCTGCAAATGAATCAACATAATACACCACATTAACAAACTGAAAAATAAAAATCATATGAGTATCTAAATAGATGCAGAGAAAGCCTTTGACAAAATTCAACATCCATTTCTGATAAAAACCATCCAGAAAGTGGGACTAGAAGGGACATATCTCAACATAATAAAAGCTATATATGACAAACCCACAGCAAACATTATTCTCAATGGTGAAAAACTGAAAGCATTTCCCCTAAAGTCAGGAACAAGACAAGAGTGCCCACTCTCACCACTACTATTCAACATAGTTCTGGAAGTTTTGGCTAAAGCAATCAGAAGAGAAAAACACATAAAAGGATACAAATTGGAAGAGAAGAAGTAAAACTTTCACTGTTTGCTGATGACATGATCCTCTACACAGAAAACCCTAAAGACTCTACCAGAAAACTACTAGAGCTAATCAATGAATACAGTAAAATTTCTTGATGAAAGTGAAAGAGGACAGTGAAAAGGTTGGCTTGAAGCTCAACATTCAGAAAAACAAAGATCATGGCATCTGGTCAGATCACTTCATGGGAAATAGATGGAAAAACAGTGGAAACAGTGTCAGACTCTATATTTTTGGGCTCAAAAATCACTGCAGATGCTGATTGCAGCCAGGAAATTAAAAGACACTTACTCCTTGGAAGGAAAGTTATGACCAACCTAGATAGCATATTAAAAAGCAGAGACATTACTTTGCCAACAAAGGTCCGTCTAGTCAAGGCTATGGTTTTTCCCGTGGTCATGTATGGATGTGAGAGTTAGACTGTGAAGAAAGCTGATCACTGAAGAATTGATGCTTTTGAACTGTGGTGTTGGAGAAGACTCTTGAGAGTCCCTTGGACTGCAAGGAGATCCAACCAGTCCATTCTAAAGGAGATCAGCCCTGGGTGTTCATTGGAAGGACTGATGCTAAAGCTGAAACTGCAATACTTTGGCCACCTCATGCGATGAGTTGACTCACTGGAAAAGACTCTGATGCTGGGAAAGGTTGGGGGCGGGAGGAGAAGGGGACGACAGAGAATGAGATGGCTGGATGGCATCACCAACTCGATGGACATGAGTTTGAGTGAACTCCGGGAGTTGGTGATGGACAGGGAGACCTAGCATGCTGTGATTCATGGGGTCGCAGAGAGTCAGACCCGACTGAGAGACTGAACTGAACTGAACTGAACTGAAAATCAACACAGAAATCCCTTGCATTCCTGTACACTATAATGAGAAAATAGAGAAATTAAGGAAAATATTCCATTTACTGTTGCAAGGAAAAAAGTTAAATACTTAGGAATATATCTACGTAAGGAAACAAAAGACTTGTACATAGAAAGCTATAAAACACTAGTGAAAGTAATCAAAGAGGACACTAATAGATGGAGAAATATACCATATTCATGGATTGGAAGAACAAGTATTGTAAAAATGAGTATACTACCCAAAGTAATTTATATATTCAATGCAATCCCTATCAAGCTACCAATGATATTTTTCACAGAACTAGAACAAACAATCTCACAATTTGTATGGAAATACAAAAAACCTCGAATAGGCAAAGCAATCTTAAGGAAGAAAAATGAAACTGGGGGAATTAACCTGCCAGACTTCAGGCTCTACTACAAAGCCACAGTCATCAAGACACTATAGTACTGACATAAAGACAAAAATATAGATCAATGGAACAAAATAGAAAGGCCAGAGATAAATCCACGCACCTATGGACACCTTATCTTCGACAAAGGAGGCAAGTATATAAAATGGAGAAAAGACAGTCTCTTTAACAAGAAAACTGGTCAGCCACTTGTAAAATAATGAAACTAGAACACTTCCTAACATTGTACACAAAAATAAACTCAAAATGGATTAGAGAGCTAGTTGTAAGACCAGAAACTATAAAACTCCTAGAGGAGAATGTAGGCAAAACACTCTCTGACATAAATCACAGCAGGATCCTCTAAGACCCACCTCCCAGAATATTGGAACTAAAAGCAAAAACATACAAATGGGACCTAATTAAAATCAAAAGCTTCTGCACAGCAAAGAAACTATAAGCAACGTGAAAAGACAGCCTTCAGAATGGGAGAAAATAATAGCAAATTAAGCAACTGATAAAGGATTAATCTCCAATATATACAAGCAGCTCCTGCAGCTCAATTCCAGAAAAATAAATGACCCAATCAAAAAATGGGCCAAAGTACTAAACATACATTTCTCCAAAGAAGACATAAAGATGGCTAACAAACACATGAAAAAATTCTTAACATTCCTCATAATCAGAGAAATGCAAATCAAAACCACAATGTGATACCATTTCACACCAGTCAGAATGGCTGCTATCCAAATTCTACATGCAATAAATGCTGGAGAGGGTGTGGAGAAAAAGGATCCATCTTACACTGTTGGTGGGAATGCAAACTAGTACAGCCACTATGGAGAACAGTGTGGAGATTCCTCAAAAAACTGGAAATAGAACTGCCATATGATCCAGTAATTGCACTCATGGGCATACACACAGAGGAAACCAGAATTGAAAGAGACACATGTACTCCAATGTTCATTGCAGCACTGTTTATAATAGCCAGGACATGCAAGCAACCTAGATGTCCATCTGCAGACGAATGGATAAGAAAGCTTTGGTACATATACACAATGGAGTATTACTCAGGCATTAAAATGAATGCATTTGAATCAGTTCTACTGAGGTGGATGAAACTGTAGCCTATTATACAGAGTGAAGTAAGCCAGAATGAAAAACACCAATACAACATATTAACGCATATATATGGAATTTAGAAAGATGCAAATGATAATCCTGTATATGAGACAGCAAAAGAGACACAGATATATAGAACAGTCTTTGGGACTCTGTGGGAGAGGTTGAGGGTGGGATGGTTTGGGAGAATGACTTTGAAACATATATATTATCTTATGTGAAATGAATAGCCAGTTCAGGGTCGATGCATGTTACAGGCTGCTGGGGGCTGGCATGCGAGGATGATCCAGAGGGAGGATAAAGGGAGGAGGGAGGTGGGAGGGGGGTTCGGGAAGGGGAACTCATGTACACCCAGGGCGGATTCATGTCAATGTATGGCAAAACCAACCAACATAATATTGCAAAATAATTAGCCTCCAATAAAATTTTTTAAAAATTTAAAAAAAAATGAAGGAGAAATGAAAACTTTCCAAGAAAAATAAAAGTTGTACATGCAATAGAAAAATGATAAAAGGAGTCCTTCACACTGACAAGATATGACACTAGACAGCTACATGAAACCGTATGAAAATACAATGTTCTCATGTAAAAATAAATACATGACAAACATAAATACCTATATTATTATAATTTTGGTATATAATTCTACTTTAAATTATTTTACAAAATTTAAAGACAAAGGTATAAAATATAAGTCTATATTAATGGACACAAATTTATATAACTATTTGAATATATAAATATAATTTTAATTGTATTTTTAACTTGGAAGATAATTGCAATATTACAATGTTTTCTGCAATTTTTTACATCACTAAAGTAGGCGGCAGAGCTTTAAAGGAGTAGAGTTTTGTATGTAGGTGAAGTTACCTTTATACCACTTTCAAATAGGTTGTTATAATTTTAAGATGTTTTACATAACCTATATGATAACTGCACAGGGATTATCTATAAAATATACACACTAAAAATGGGGAGAAGAAATGGATTAAAACAGAGAAAATATATGCAGAAAAATATTAAGTAAGCAGCAATAGTAAGCCCTTCCCTATCAAAACTTAAATCTAAATGAATTAAACTCCCCAATCAAAACACACAGATTAACTGAATAGATAAAAACAGGATTGAAAATATGCTACCTACAAGAGACTCACTTTAGTTCTAAGGCTATGTATAGGCTGACGGTGAAATAGATATTCCACGTAATTTGTAAGCAAAAGAGATCAGAGGTGGCTAAACGAATAGCAGATAAAATAGACTTTTAAGTAAAAAATTGGTACAAGAAAGATGTATAATGATAAAAGTTTCTTTTCACCAGGAATGTATAATCATAAAAATATATGCACCAAACATTACAGTAGTAATTAAATTCATACTTTAGAAAGAAACTAAAATGATGGTTGCCCAGGGCTATGGGGATGTATAAATAAGTGTGATACATGACTTAAACAAAAGATTACAATCATATGATCATCTAAATAGATGCAGAAAAGGAATTTGACAAAATTCAATACCTTTTCATGATAAATACTCTTAAAAAGTTATGCATAGATTTAATGTACTTCAACATAATAAAGTCTGTGTGTGATAAGATCAGAGGTAAGATCATATTCTAGTATTTCAGCTTTTTGGCCAGGATCAAAAACAAGATGACAGTGTCCACTCTCACTACTTGCATTTGACATAGTAGTGAAGTCTCAGCTAGAGCAATTAGAAATAAAGGAATCTTTATTGCAAAGGGTCAAGTAAAATTGTCTCTGCTATCAGATGACATGTCCTTATACATGGAAAACTGGAAAGATTCCATCTAAAAACTATTAGAACTTATCAATGAATTTGGTAAAGTTGCAGAACAGAGAATCAATAAACAAAATTCAGTTGTGTCTCCATAATCTAATAACAAGCTACCTAAAAATGAAATTGGGACTTCCCTGCTGGTGGTCCAGTGGTTAGGACTTTGTGCTTCCACTGCAAAGGGCATGTATTCAATCACTGGTCAGAAACTATGCTATGGCGTGGCCAATAAATAAATAAGTATAAAGAGAGAAACCAAGGAGGGAACAAGATGGTGGAGGAATAGGATGGTGAGACCACTTTCTCCCCAACAAATTCATCAAAAGAATATTTGAACGCTGAGTAAATTCCACAAAACAACTTCTGAAAGCCGGCAGAGGACATCAGGCACTGAGAAAAGCAGCCCATTGTCTTCGAAAGGAGGTAGGAAAAAACATAAAAGATAAAAAGAGAGACAAAAGAGGTAGGGATGGAGTTCTGTCCCGGGAAGGGAGGCTTAAAAAAGAGAGAAGTTTCCAAACACCAGGAAACACTCTCACTGGCGAGTCTGTGGCAAACCTTGGATCCTCAGAGGGCCACATAACCGGGAGGAAAAATAAAGAAATAATTAAAACCCACAGATTACATGCCAAACGGTAACTCCCAGCAGAGAAGCAGTGAAGACGCCCGCATCCACCATTAGCATGCGGGGACTGGCAGAGAGGAGCTGGATGAACTGCTTAGAGTGAGGACTGGGCCTGAATGCCGCGAGAGCAACCTGAGAGAACTAACAGGATAGCAAAGCAGACTGTGGGATAGCTACACCGCGAAAACGCTAAAAGCCATAACCTAAGACTCCGCCAGTCCCCTCACAGAACAAAGGACTGAGCAGAGCTAGCCAGGTCCAGATGGCCCATCCCCCACTGAGACAGGCAGAGGAGGGCAGCCAGAGCTGAAAGTGGGCAATCGCGGCCCCAGAAAGGCATCCAATTCCAAACTGCAGGCAGGTTTCGTTGCTAACCAGGACTTCTTGTGTTTCTGGCTGGTCGACATCCACTTGAGAAGGTGCGCCAGCACCCCAGAAAACCTAGTGGGAGGGACCGGGGAGGCGATAAGTCACAGCGACTGGTCTTGCCAAATATGTGGTCACCTGAGCTGCTCAGACTGGGGAAGGGCACAAAACGCAGGCCCAACCAAGTCTGCGCCTTTGTGGAGTCCTGAGTACCTGAAACTGAAGGGCTTAGACCTGGGATGTTCATGCAACCCAGCGCTTACCTTGGACAGTTCCCGGCAGAGCAACCTAGACCCTGTGCAGGGTAGATTGGGACAGCACACAAGCCATGAGCAGGGGCAAACCCAGTGTGGCTGACACACTGCAAGCACTCCCCACAGATGCAAGAGATATTTGTCTGCAGTGTTCCTCCCTTCCCAGAACAGGACTGAACAAGTGAGCCTTAAAAACTGTCCACCACTGCCACCTAGTGTCAGGGAGGAAATTAAACACTGAAGAGACCAGCAAACAGAAGTTAAAACAGAGGGAACCACCTGGGAAATGACAGAGAGAGAAGTCTAGAGGCTACTGCAAGAATAAGACTGAAAACCAGAGGCAAGAGGCATAAGTCTGAATCCTGAAAATACCAGAGAACTCCTGACTCCAGGGAACATTAATCGATAGGAGCTCATCAAACGCCTCCATACCTACACTGAAACCAAGCAGCACCCAAGGGTCAACAAGTTCCAGAGCAAGGCATAATACTCCAGCAACACAGGAAAATAGGCCTGAGCTTCAATATACAGGCTGCCCAAAGTCACTCCAAACCCATTGACATCTCATAACACATTGCTGGACATTTCATTGCATCACAGAGAGAAGAAATCCAGCTCCACCCACCAAAACACCGACACAAGCTTCCCTAACCAGGGAAACTTGACAAGCCACCCATGCAAACTCACCCACAGTGAGGAAACTCCACAATAAAGAGAATTCCACAAACTGCCAGAAGACGGAAAGGCCATGCCAAACACAGCAATATAAGCAAGATGAAGAGTCAGAGAAATACCCAGCAAATAAAGGAACAGGATAAATGCATACCAACCCAAATAAAAGAGGAAGAGATAGGGAAGCTAGCTGATAAAGTATTCCCAAAAATGATAGTGAAATTGATCCAAAATCTTGAAAACAAGTTGGAGTTACAGATAAATAACCTGGAGAAAAGGATTGAGAAGATGCAAGAAAGGTTTAACAAGGATCTAGAAGGAAAAAAAAAAGAGTCAATATACAATGAATAGTGCAATAGATGAGATCAAAAACACTGTGGAGGGAACCAACAGTAGAATAACAGAGGCAGAAGATATAATAAGTGACCTAGAAAATAGAATGGTAGAAATAAATGAAGCAGAGAGGAAAAAAGAAAAATGAATTAAAAGAAATCAGGACAATCTCAGGGACCTCTGGGACAAGGTCAAATGCCCCAACATTCGAATCATAGGAGTCCCAGAAGAAGAAGACAAGAAGACCATGAGAAAATACTTGAGGAGATAATATTTGAAAATTTCCCTAAAATTGGGAAGGAAATAATCACCCAAGTCCAAGAATCCCAGAGAGTCCCAAACAATATAAACCCAAGGTGAAATACCCCAAGACATAGGAATCAAATTAACAAAGATCAAACACAAAGAAGAAATATTAAAAGCAGCAAGGGAAAAGCAACAAATAACACACAAGGAGATCCCCATAAGGATAAAAGGTGATCTTTCAATAGAAACACTTCAGGCCAGGAGGGAATGGCAGGGCATACTGAAAGTGTTGAAAGAAAATAACCTACAGACCAGATTACTGTACCCAGCAAGTATCTCATTCAAATATGAAGAAGAAATCAAAAGCTTTAGAGACAAGCAAAAGCTGAGAGAATTCAGTATCACCAAACCAGCTCTCCAACAAACGTTAAAGGACCTTCTCTAGACAGGAAACACAGAATGAGTGTATAAACTCGAACCCAAAACAATAAAGTAAATGGCAACGGGATCATAATTATCAATAATTACCTTAAATGTAAATTGGTTGAATGCCCCAACCAAAACACAAAGACTGGCTGAATGGATACAAAAGCAAGACCCCTATATATGTTGTCTACAAAAAACCCACCGCAAAATGAGGGACACATACAGATTAAAAGTGAAGGGCGGGAAAATTAAACTCCACACAAATAGAGACCAAAAGAAAGCAGGAATAGCAATACTCATATCAGATAAAATAAGAAAAAGGCTGTGAAAAGAGACAAAGAAGGACACTACTTAATGATCGAAGGATCAATCCAAGAAGAAGATGTAACAATTGTAAATATATATGCACCCAACATAGGAGCACCGCAATATGTAAGACAAATGCTAACAAGTATGAAAGGGGAAATTAACAATAACAAAATAAGAGTGTGAGACTTTAATATGCTACTCACACCTTTGGATAGATCAACTAAACAGAAAATTAACAAGGAAAAACAAACGTTAAATGATACAATAGACCAGATAGACCTAATAGTTATCTATAGGACATTTCACCGCAAAACAATGAATTTCACCTTCGGAGGTTCGTGACATTGTACAGGAGACAGGGACCAAGACCATCCCCATGGAAAAGAAATTCAGAAGAGCGAAATGGCTGTCTGAGGAGGCCTTACAAATAGCTGTGAAAAGAAGAGAGGCGAAAAGCAAAGGAGAAAAGGAAAGATATAAGCATCTAAATGCAGAGTTCCAAAGAATAGCAAGGAGAGATAAGAAAGTCTTCCTTAGTGATCAATGCAAAGAAATAGAGGAAAACAACAGAATAGGAAAAACAAGAGATCTCTTCAAGAAAATTAGAGATTCCAAGGGAACATTTCATGCAAAGATGGGCTCGATAAAGGACAGAAATGGTATGGACCTAACAGAAGCAGAAGATATTAAGAAGAGGTGGCAAGAATACACAGAAGAACTGTACAAAAAAGATCTTCATGACCAAGATAGTCACGATAACGTGATCACTGACCTAGAGCCAGACATCTTGGAATGTGAAGTCAAGTGGGCCTTAGAAAGCATCACTACTAGCAAAGCTAGTGGAGGTGATGGAATTCCAGTTGAGCTATTTCAAGTCTTGAAAGATGATGCTGTGAAAGTGCTGCACTCAATATGCCAGCATATTTGGAAAACTCAGCGCTGGCCACAGGACTGGAAGAGGTCAGTCTTCATTCCAATCCCAAAGAAAGGCAATGCCAAAGAATGCTCAAACTACCGCACAATTGCACTCATCTCACACGCTAGTAAAGCCATGCTCAAAATTCTCCAAACCAGGCTTCAGCAGTATGTAAACTGTGAACTCCCAGATGTTCAAGCAGGTTTTAGAAAAGGCAGAGGCACCAGAGATCAAATTGCCAACATCCGCTGGATAATGGAGAAAGCAAGAGAGTTCCAGAAAAACATCTATTTCTGCTTCATTGACTATGCCAAAGCCTTTGACTGTGTGGATCACAATAAACTGTGGAACATTCTGAAAGAGATGGGAATCCCAGACCACCTGACCTGCCTCTTGAGAAACCTGTATGCAGGTCAGGAAGCAACAGTTAGAACTGGACATGGAACAACAGACTGGTTCCAAGTAGGAAAAGGTGTACGTCAAGGTTGTATATTGTCACCCTGCTTATTTAACTTATATGCAGAGTACATCATGAGGAATGCTGGGCTGGAAGAAGCACAAGCTGGAATCAAGATTGCTGGGAGAAATATCAATAACCTCAGATATGCAGATGACACTACCCTTATGGCAGAAAGTGAAGAGGAACTCAAAAGCCTCTTGATGAAAGTGAAAGAGGAGAGTGAAAAGGTTGGCTTGAAGCTCAACATTCAGAAAACAAAGATCATGGCATCTGGTCCCATCACTTCATGGGAAATAGATGGAAAAACAGTGGAAACAGTGTCAGACTTTATTTTTTGGGGCTCCAAAATCACTGCAGATGCTGATTGCAGCCATGAAATTAAAAGATGCTTGCTCCTTGGAAGGAAAGTTATGACCAACCTTGATAGTATATTAAAAAGCAGAGACATTACTTTGCCAACCAAGGTCCGTCTAGTCAAGGCAATGGTTTTTCCTGTGGTCATGTATGGATGTGAGAGTTGGACTGTGAAGAAAGCTGATCGCCGAAGAATCAATGCTTTTGAAATGTGGTGTTGGAGAAGACTCTTGAGAGTCCCTTGGACTGCAAGGAGATCCAACCAGTCCATTCTAAAGGAGATCAATCCTGGGTGTTCATTGGAGGGACTGATGCTAAAGCTGAAACTGCAATACTTTGGCCACCTCATGCGACGAGTTGACTCACTGGAAAAGACTCTGATGCTGGGAAAGGTTGGGGGCGGGAGGAGAAGGGGACGACGGAGAGTGAGATGGCTGGATGGCATCACCGACTCTGTGGACATGAGTTTGAGTGTACTCCGGGAGTTGGTGATGGACAGGGAGGCCTGGCATGCTGTGATTCATGGGGTCGCAGAGAGTCGGACACGACTGAGCGACTGAACTGAACTGAACTCAAGCGCACACGGAACCTTTTCCAGGATAGATCACATCCTGGGCCATAAAGCTAGCCTTGGTAAATTCAGAAAAATTGAAATCATTCCAAGCATCTTTTCTGACCATATTGCAGTTAGACTAGATCTCAATTACAGCAGAAAAACTATTAAAAACGCCAACATATGGAGGCTGAACAACACGCTGCTGAATAACGAACAAATCATAGGAGAAATCAAAATATGCATAGAAATGAATGAAAATGAAAACAAAACAACCCAAAACCTGTGGGACACTGTAAAAGCAGTGTTAAGGGGAAGGTTCATAGCAATACAGGTATACCTTAAGAAACAAGAAAAAAGCCAACTAAATAACCTAACTCTACACCTAAAGCAACTAGAAAAGGAAGAAATGAAGGACCCCAGTGTTAGTAGAAGGAAAGAAATCGTAAAAGTTAGGGCAGAAATAATTGCCAAAGAAACAAAAGAGACTATAGCAAAAATCCACAAAGCCAAAAGCCGGTTCTTTGAGAGTGTAAATAAAATTTACAAAACATTAGCCAGACTCATCAAGTAACAAAGGGAGAAGAACCAAATCAATGAAATAGAAATGAAGACAGATCACAACAGACAACACAGAAATATAAAGGATCATAAGAGACTACTATCAGCAATTATATGGCAATAAAATGGACAACTTGGAAGAAATGGACAAATTCTTCAGTTCAGTTCAGTCAGTTCAGTCGCTCAGTCGTGTCCGACTCTCCGCGACCCCATGAATCACAGCACGCCAGGCCTCCCTGTCCATCACCAACTCCCGGACCTCACTCAAACTCATGTCCACAGAGTCGGTGATGCCATCCAGCCATCTCATTCTCCGTCGTCCCCTTCTCCTCCCGCCCCCAACCTTTCCCAGCATCAGAGTCTTTTCCAGTGAGTCAACTCGTCTCATGAGGTGGCCAAACTATTGGAGTTTCAGCTTCAGCATCAGTCCCTCCAATGAACATCCAGGATTGATCTCCTTTAGAATGGACTGGTTGGATCTCCTTGCAGTATAAGGGACTCTCAAGAGTCTTCAAATTCTTAGAAAAGTACAACTTTCCAAAAGTGAACCAGGAAGAAATAGAAAATCTGAACAGACCCATCACAAGCACGGAACTAGAGGCTATAATCAGAAATCTTTCAGCACACAAAAGCCCGGGTCCAGACGGCTTCACAGCTGAATTCTACCAAAAATTTAGAGAAGAGCTAACACCTATCCTACTCAAACTCTTCCAGAAAATTGCTGAGGAAGGTAAACTTCCAAACTCATTCTATGAGGCCACTATCAACCTAACACCAAAACTTGACAAAGATGCCCCCCGAAAAGAAAACTACAAGCCAATATCACTGATGAACATAGATGCAAAAATCCTTAACAAAATTCTAGCAATCAGAATCCAAAAACATATTAAAAAGATCATACATCGTGACCAAGTGGGCTTTATCCCAGGAATGCAAGGATTCTTCAATATCCACAAATCAATCAATGTAATATACCACATTAACAAACTGAAAAATAAAAGCCACATGATTATCTCAATAGATGCAGAGAAAGCCTTTGACAAAATTCAACATCCATTCATGATCAAAACCCTCCAGAAGGCGGGAATAGAAGGAACATTCCTCAACATAAAAAAAGCTATAAATGACAAACCCACAGCAAACGCTATCCTCAATGGTGAAAAATTGAAAGCCATTCTCCTAAAGTCAGGAACAAGACAAGGGTTCCCACTCTCACCATGACTATTCAACATAGTTTTTGAAGTTTTGGCCACAGCAAGCACAGCAGAAAAAGACATAAAAGGAATCCAAATCGGAAAAGAAGAAGTAAAACTCTCACCGTTTGCAAATGACATGATCCTCTACATAGAAAACCCTAAAGACTACCAGAAAATTACTACAGCTAATCAATGAATATAGGAAAGTTGCAGGATATAAAATCAACACACAGAAATCCCTTGCATTCCTATACATTAATAATGAGAAAATAGAAAGAGAAATTAAGGAAACACTTCCATTCACCGTTGCAAGAAAAAGAATAAAATACTTAGGAATATATCTACCTAAAGAAACAAAAGACATATATATATATAGAAAACTATAAAACACTGGTGAAAGAAATCAAAGAGGACACTAATAGATGGAGAAATATACCGTGTTCATGGATTGGAAGAATAAATATTGTGAAAATAAATATATTACCCAAAGTAATTTATAAGTTCAATGCAATCCCTATCAAGCTACCAACGGTGTTTTTCAGAGCTAGAACAAATAATTTCACAATTTGTATGGAAATACAAAAGAACTCAAATAGCCAAAGAAATCTTGAGAAAGAAGGATGGAACTGGGGGAATCAACCTGCTGGACTTCAGGCTCTACTACAAAGCCACAGTCATCAAGACAGTATGGTACTGGCATAAAGACAGAAGTATAGATCAATGGAACAAAATAGAAAGCCGAGAGATAAATCCATGTATGTATGGACACCTTGTCTTTGACAAGGGAGGCAAGAATATTCAATGGAGAAAAGACAATCTCTTTAACAAGTGGTGCTGGGAAAACTGGTCAACCACTTGTAAAGTAATGAAACTAGAACACTCTCTAACACCATACACAAAAATAAACTCAAAATGGATTATAGATCTAAATGTAAGACCAGAAACTATAAAACTCCTAGGGAAGAATATAGGCAAGACACTCTCTGACATAAATCACAGCAGGATCCTCCATGACCCACCTCCAAGAATATTGGAAATAAAAGCAAAAATAAACAAATGGTACCTAATTAAAAGTAAAAGCTTCTGCAGAGCAAAGAAAACTATAAGCAAGGTGAAAAGACAGCCTTCAGAATGGGAGAAAATAATACCAAATGAAGAAACTGACAAAGGAGTAATCTCAAAAGTATACAAGCAACTCCTGCAGCTCAATTCCAGAAAAATGAACGACCCACTCAAAAAATGGGCCAAAGAACTAAACAGACATTTCTCCAAAGAAGACATACAGATGGCATACAAACACATGAAAAGATGCTCAACATCACTCAGTATCAGAGAAATGCAAATCAAAACCACAATGAGGTGCCATTTCACGCCAATCAGAGTGGCTGCTATCCAAAAAGTCTATAAGTAATAAATGCTGGAGAGGGTGTGGAGAAAAGGGAACCCTCTTACACTGTTGGTGGGAATGCAAACTAGTACAACCACTATGGAGAACAGTGTGGAGATTCCTTAAAAAAGTGAAAATAAAACTGCCATACAACCCAGCAATCGCAATCTAGGGTACACACACCAAGGAACCCAGAATTGAAAGAGACACATGTACTCCAATGTTCACCGGAGCACTGTTTATAATAGCCACGACATGGAAGCAACCTAGATGTCCATCTGCAGATGAATGGATAAGAAAGCTGTGGTACATTTACACAGTGGAGTATTACTCAGCAATTAAAAAGAATACATTTGAATCAGTTCTAATGAGGTGGATGAAAGTGGAGCCTATTATACAGAGTGAAGTAAGCCAGAAGGAAAAACACCAATACAGTATATTAATGCATATATATGGAATTTAGAAAGATGATAACGATAACCCTGTATACAAGACAGCGAAAGAGACACAGATGTATAGAACAGTCTTTTGGACTCTGTGGGAGAGGACGAGGGTGGGATGATTTGGGAGAATGGCATTTAAACATGTATATTATCATACGTGAAATGAATCACCAGTCCAAGTTTAATGCATGATACAAGATGCTCGGGGCTGGTGTACTGGGATGAACCAGAGGGATGGGATGGGGAGGGAGGTGGGAGGGAGGTTCAAGATGGGGAACACATGTACTCCTGGGGCAGATTCATGTCAGTGTATGGCAAAACCAATACAATAATGTAAAGTAAATAGCCTCCAATTAAAATAAATAAATTAATAAAAAATAGAAACCATATGACTAGAAAAAGTTAAAATATAAATGAAATTAGGAAACAATCACATTTACAAATGCAACACTGAATTCAATCACTTACCTCAGTGCCCATTGATTGATGAATGGTTAAGAAGATTATATATGAATAATAAGGTGTATAATAACAATATATATATTGATAATATATAATAATAATGTGCATAATATATATGATATAATATATTATATATGTGTATATATATATACTTAGTCACATGTATGAATATGTGTGGAGAACTACTCAGCCATAAAAAATGAAACATTGCTATTTGCAACAGCATGTATGTACTAGGTGAAATTGGTCAGACAAATAAGGAGAAATACTATAGGATTTCACTTATAGGAGGAATCTGAAAAACAAAACAAGTGAACAAACAGGAACAGAATCATGGATACAAAGAACAAACAGGTGGTTGCCGGATGGAGAGGCTGAAGGATGAATGAGGCAGATGAAGGAAATTAAGAGGTACAAACTACTTACAGTAGTTACAGACATATAATGTACACTGTGGGAGAACTATACTTAATAACAATGTTATACATTTATATGGTGACAGATGGTAACTAGATAGTGTGGTGGTGACAATCATTTTATAATGTATGTAAATATCAGATCACTATATTGTGCACCAAAAATTAACATAGTGTTGCATGTCAACTGTACTTCAAAAAAAATCTAACAAACAAACTCATAGAAATATATATATACCCTGGGCAGATTCATGTAAATATATGGCAAAACCAATACAAAATGTAAAGTGATTAGCCTCCAATTAAAATAGATTAATTAAAAAAATAATAAATTAAAAAAGATAAAATTAAAAACATCTTGATACAAAAAAAAAGAAAAATAGATCATATGTGTGGTTACCAGAGACAGGGGAAGGGGTGGAGGAATTTTAATTAAGATAGCCAAAGGAACAAACTTACAGTTTTAAGAAAAATAAGTATTAGGGATAAAACTTACATGATTAATATATTACACTCAGTCAGTCAGTCAGTTCAGTCGCTCAGTCCCCTGCGACTCTTTGTGACCCCATGGACTACAGCCTCCCTGTCCATCACCAACTCCCAGAGTTTACACAAACTCATGTCCATTGAGTCAGTGATGCCATCAAACCATCTCATCCTCTTTCTCCCCTTCTACTCCTACCTTCAACCTTTCCCAGGATCAGGGTCTTTTAAAATGAGTCAGTTCTTTGCATCATGTAGCCAAAGTATTGGAGTTTCATCCTCAGAATCAGTCCTTCCAAAGAATATTCAGAACTGAATTCCGTTAGGATGGACTGGTTGGATCTTCTTGCAGTCCGAGACTCTCTAGAATGTTCTCCAACATCACAGTTCAAAAGCATCAACTGTTCAGCACCCAGCTTTATTTATAGTTCAACACTCACATCCATATGTGACCATTGGAAAAACCATAGCTTTGACCAGATGGACCTTTGTTGGCAAAGTAATGTCTCTGCCTTTTAATATGCTGTCTAGACTGGTCAATATGCCGGCAAATTTGGAAAACTCAGCAGTGGCCACAGGACTGGAAAAGGTCAGTCTTCATTCCAATCCAAAAGAAAGGGAATACCAAAGAATGCTCAAACTACCGCACAATTGCACACATCTCACACGCTAGTAAAGTCATGCTCAAAATTCTCCAAGCCAGAATTCAGCAATATGTGAACTGTGAAATCCCAGATGTTCAAGCAGGTTTTAGAAAAGGCAGAGGCACCAGAGATCAAATTGCCGACATCCGCTGGATCTTGGAGAAAGCAAGAGAGTTCCAGAAGAGCATCTATTTCTGCTTCAATGACTATGCCAAAGCCTTTGACTTTGTGGATCACAATCAACTGTGGAACATTCTGAAAGAGATGGGAATACCAGACCACCTGACCTGTCTCTTGAGAAACCTGTATGCAGGTCAAGAAGCAACAGTCAGAACTGTACATGGAACAACAGACTGGTTCCAAATAGGAAAAGGAGTACGTCAAGGCTGTATATTGTCACCCTGCTTATTTAACTTATATGCAGAGTACATCATGAGGAACGAGGGGCTGGAAGAAGCACAAGCTGGAATCAAGATTGCCGGAAGAAGTATCAATCACCTCAGATATGCAGATGACACCACCCTTATGGCAGAAAGTGAAGAGGAACTCAAAAGCCTCTTGATGAAAGTGAAAGAGGAGAGTGAAAATGTTGGCTTGAAGCTCAACATTCAGAAAACAAACATCATGGCATCTGGTCCCATCACTTCATGGTGAAATAGATGGAAAAACAGTGGAAACAGTGTCAGACTTTATTTTTTGGGGTTCCAAAATCACTGCAGATGCTGATTGCAGCCATGAAATTAAAAGACGCTTACTCCTTGGATGGAAAGTTTTGACCAACCTTGATAGTATATTAAAAAGCAGAGACGTTACTTTGCCAACCAAGGTCCGTCTAGTCAAGGCTATGGTTTTTCCAGTGGTCATATATGAATGTGAGAGTTGGACTGTGAGGAAAGCTGATCGCCAAAGAATTGATGCTTTTGAACTGTGGTGCTGGAGAAGACTCTTGAGAGTCCCTTGGACTGCAAGGAGATCCAACCAGTCCATTCTAGAAGAGATCAATCCTGGGTGTTCATTGGAAGGACTGATGCTAAAGCTGAAACTGCAATACTTTGGCCACCTCATGCGACGAGTTGACTCACTGGAAAAGACTCTGATGCTAGGAAATTTGGGGGCGGGAGGAGAAGGGGACGACAGAGAATGAGATGGCTGGATGGCATCACTGACTCTGTGGACATGAGTTTGAGTGAACTCTGGGAGTTGGTGATGGACAGGGAGGCCTGGCGTGCTGTGATTCATGGGGTCGCGGAGAGTCGGACACGACTGAGCGACTGAACTGAACTGAACTGACTGAGATTGGTCATAACTTGTCTTCCAAGGAGCAAGCATCTTTAATTTCATGGCTGCAGTCACCATCTGCAGTGATTTTGAATGCCCCCAAAATAAAGTCTGTCACTGCTTCCATTGTCTCTCCATCTATTTTCTATGAAGTGATAGGACCATATCCAAAAGTCTATAAGCAATAAGTGCTGGAGAGGGTGTGGAGAAAAGGGAACACTCTTACACTGTTGGTGGGAATGCAAACTAGTACAGCCACTATGGAGAACAGTGTGGAGATTCCTTAAAAACTTGGAAATAGAACTGCCATACGACTCAGCAATCCCACTCCTGGGCATACACACCAAGGAAACCAGAATTGAAAGAGACACATGTACCCCAATGTTCATCGCAGCACTGTTTATAATAGCCAGGACATGGAAGCAACCTAGATGTCCATCCGCAGACGAATGGATAAGAAAGCTGTGGTACATTTACACAATGGAGTACTACTCAGCGATTAAAAAGAATACATTTGAATTAGTTCTAATGAGGTGGATGAAACTGGAGCCCATTATACAAAGTGAAGTAAATCATAAACAAAAACACCAATACAGTATATTAGCACATATATACGGAATATAGCAAGAGGATAACGATAACCCTGTATACGAGACAACAGCAGAGACTTGGATGTGTGGAGTAGTCTTTTGGACTTTGTAGGAGAGGGCGAGGGTGGGATAATTTGGAAGAATGGATTGAAACATGTATATTATCATATGTAAAACGAATCTGACGTGGTTGCGGGCTCCCTACCTCAACACTCTGTGGATTTAAGAGGCTGTTTCTTCCGGAAGTGTATAAATTAGCCTGGGATAGAACCTGCACGCTGAATTTACTATTTAAAAAATGAGAAACCAGAACTATAAAGGTGGCATAGAAATACAAGAAACTATTTTTAAGTAATCTTTAAAAACTTTGAACAGAGTTACAGATTCTGCCATTTGTTATAAACTGGTATATGTAATTTAACCAGAACCACGAGAAAGTTGGTATTGTGTGAATTCTGAGGCACTTTCGATATGTTGTAGGAGTGATGTGGTCTTTCTTGAGTTTTACACATTCATAAGTGAATGGTCTGTATCTCGTGCCTTTGTTGGTTTTCTGTGAGCTGTACTTTCTGGGAAATGAGCAGCTCTCATTTCTGTAACTCTTGTAACCCAGTCATTCGTGTGCCTCCTTCATGAGGATTCAGTGCGGCTGTGGTGCTGTTATCCATCTGATAGGAACTCTAACTCAGTGTAAAACCCCAAAGATCTGTTACTTATTTTTATTTTATATTGTACTATATTTTATTTACAGTGTTCTGTTTGTTTCAGGTGTATGGCGGGGTGATACAGTCATATATATGTATATATGAATTAACAAAAGCAGTTCCCATCTTTTGATGGGAAGCTCGTGGTTTATAATATGAATGGCATTATTTGGGGAAAGGGATGGCTTAGGTGTGGCATTGGGTTATATTTTTCTTTTTGCAGCTTGAGGCAGTTGTAAAATAACTTAATGTAGCTTTTTGCAACTGTGTATTCTATAGTATTTTTTTCATTTGGTGAAATTTTAACTGTTAATGTTTATGGCATTGTGCTTGGTACAATTTATTAAATAAAAATTAAAAAAAAAAAAAAGGGAAGTGATAGGACCAGATGCCATGATCTTAGTTTTCTTCATGTTGAGTTTTAGGCCAACTTTTTCACTCTCCTTTTTCACTTTCAAGGGACTCTTTAATTCTTCATTTTCTTCCATAAGGGTGGTTTTACCTGCATATCTGATGTTACTGATATTTCTCCCTGCAATCTTGATTCCAGCTCGTGTTTCATTCAGCCCAACATTTCTCATGATGTACTCTGCATATAAGTTAAATAAGCAGGGTGACAGGATACCGCCTTGACAGACTCCTTTCCCAATTTGTAACCAGTCTGTTTTCCATGTACGGTTCTAAGTGTTGATTCCTGACCTGCATTCAATTTTCTCAAGAGGCAGGTCAGGTGATCTGGTATTCCCACCTCTTCAGAATTTTCCACAGTTCGTTGTGATCCACACAGTCAAAGGCTTTGGAATAGTCAATAAAGCAGAAGTAGATGTTTTTCTGGAACTCTATTGATTTTTTGATGATCCAACAGATGTTGACAATTTGATCTCTGGTTCCTCTGCCTTTTCTAAAAGCAGCTTGAACATCTGGAAATTCATGTTTCACGTATTGCTGAAGCGTGGCTTGGAGAATTTTGAGCATTACTTTAGTGGCGTGTGAGATGAGTGTGATTGTGCAGTAGTTTGAGCATTCTTTCACATTGCCTTTCTTTGGGACTGGAATGAAAACTGAACTTTACCGGTCCTGTGGCCACTGCTGAGTTTTCCAAATTTGCTGGCATAGTGAATACAGCACTTTCATAGCATCATCTTTCAGGATTTGAAATAGCTTAACTGGAATCCAATCACCTCCTCTAGATTTGTTTGTAGTGATTCTTCCTAAGGCCCACTTGACTTCACATTCCAGGATGTCTGGCACTAGGTGAGTGGTCACACCATCGTGATTACCTGGGTCATGAATATCTTTTCTGCATACTTCTTCTTTATACTCTTGACACCTCTTCTTAATATATTCTGCTTCTGTTAAGTCCAAATCATTTATGTCTTTTATTGTGCCCATCTTTGCATGAAATATTCCTGTGGTATCTCTAATTTTCTTGAGATCTCTAGTCTTTCCCATTCTGTTGTTTTCCTCTATTTCTCTGCACTGATCACTGGGGAAGGCTTTCTTATCTCTCCTTGCTATTCTTTGGAACTCTGCATTCAAATGGGTATATCTTTCCTTTTCTCCTTTGCCTTTCACTTCTCTTCTTTCCACAGCTATTTGTAAGGCCTCCTCAGACAAACATTTTGCTTTTTCGCATTTCTTTTTCTTGGGCATGTTTTTGATCCCTGCCTCCAGAACAATGTCATGAACCTCTGTGCATAGTTCTTCAGGCACTCTATCAGATCTGATCCCTTAAATCCATTTCTCACTTCCACTGTATAATCATGAAGCATTAACAATATTAACACTGGTATATGTTTTATATGAAAGTCGTTAAGAGAGTAAATCCCAAGAGTTTTCACCATAAGAAAAAAATATCTTATTTTTTATCTATATGAGATGATGTATACTCACTAAACTTATTGTGGTAATCATTTTATGATGTAAACCAAATCATTAGCCTATGCACCTTAAACTTACACAGTGATGTGTGTCAATTATGTTTCAATAAACCTGGAAGAGAAAACTCATGTCCTTTATTAAACACCAGCAATGGACAATTAGAATTTGAAATTTAAAACAAAATATCATTTACGCTACCACTAAAAAAATGAAACACCAAGGTTTAAATCTAACAGTATATATACAAAATACATATAAAAGAGAACTACCAAACTCTGATGAAAGAAATCAAAGATCTAAATAAGTGGGTTGATATTCCATGTTCATAGATTCAGCAAAATCCCTTTCAAAATCTCTACAAGTTATTTGTGGGTATCAAGAAACTTTTCTAAAGTTAAGGTAAAGACAGTGAATAGTCACTAAAATATTGAAGGAGAAGAACACTAGAAGATTGATACTACTTGACTTTAAGATTTAGTATGAGGGTATACTAATCAAGATAGTGTTATATTGGCCAAGATAAATAGATCAAAGTAACAGAATAAAGACCCAAAAATAGACCCACAAAAATATAGTGAACTGGTCTTTGACACAGGAACAAAAGGAATCCAGTGGTAGTATAAAAACTGGACCTCACATAAAAAACATTAATCTAGACATAGACTTCACATCTTTCACAAAATTAACTTAAAATGAATCATAGACTTAGATGCAAAATGCAAACTATAATACTCTTAGCAAGCAAAAAATCTAGGTGATCTTTGGTTTGGTGATAGATTTTTAGATACAACAGAAAAAGCATTAACTATCAAAGACAAAATTGATAGATCAGACTTCATTAAAATGAATAGCATTTACTCTGTGAAAGTTACTGTTAAGAGAATGAAAAGACAAGTCACAGACTGATAGAAAACCTTTGCAAAACACATGTCTAATGAAGGACCAATATCTTCAAATAACTAGCAAATACAAATAATGCTAGGCTTCCCAGGTGGCACTCATGGTAAAGAACCTGCCTGCCAATGCTGGAGACATAAGAGATGGAGTTCAATCCCTGTGTTGGGAAGATCCCCTGGAAGAGGAATTGGTAACCCACTCCAGTATTCTTGACTGAAGAATCCCATGGACAGAGGAGCCTGACAGGCTACTGTCCATGGGGTTGCAAAGAGCTGGACATGACTGAATTGACTTAGCATGCACAAATAACACTAAAATTTAACAATAAGAAAAAAATTATAAAATGAACAAAGTTCTGAACAGACTCCTCACCAAAGAAGCTATACAAATGACAAAAAGTTATATGAAAAAATATTCAACATCATATGTCATTAGGGAATTGTGAATTAAAACCATGAGATAGTATTACACATTTAGTAAAATGATAAAATTCAAAACACTGATAACACAAAATGCTGGTGAGGATGTGCAGCATAAGCCCTCACCTTCATTGTTGATAGGTATGCAAAATGTTATAGCCACTTTGGAAGACAGTTTCTCACAAAATTCAACACACTCTTTCAAATGATCCAGGAATTGTCCTCCTTTGTATTTATCCAAATGAGTTGAAAACACATGTCCACCCAAAAACATGCACAGAAATGTTTTTAGCAAATTTATTCATAATTATGAAAATTTGGAAGCTATTAGGATGTTTTTCAATAGGTGAAAGGCTAAGCAAACTGTGATACATCTGTACGTGGAATACTATGTGAAATGAGCCATCAAACCATTGAAAGATACGGAGGAGCCTTAAATGCATGTTGCAAGGTGAAAGAAGTCAATCTGAAATGGTTACATATTGTACCATGCCAACTTTATGGCAATCTGGAAATGGTAAATCTATGGAGACAGTGAAAAGATCAGTGGTAGCCAGAGGCTCAATGGAAGGGAGGAAGAGAAGATGAAACCCAGGGGATTTTTAAAGCAGGGAAGTTATTCCATATTATATTGTGATGGTGGATACACATCATTATGCATATGTCAAAGCCCACAGGATATAAACACAAAGAGTGAACCCTTTGAATTATGAACTTTGCTACTAATCTATGAACTTTAGCTAATAATAATGTATTACTATTGGTTCATCAATTGTAACAAATGTACCACACTAAGGGAAGATGTTGATAATATGGGGAAATGTATGGACAGAAATAAGGGAGAATAAGGGCAACCTCTGTACCAAAAATGTAGCTTAGAAAAGTAGAGTGGGTGTTCAAGACAAGGTGAATGACATGTTCAAGTGTACAATCTTTATTCTGGGTACAGGAAGATTCAAGTTTTCCCTAGTGATTCAGAGGTAAAGAATCCACCTGTCAATACCGGATATATGGGTTCTATCCCTGGGTCAGGAAGATACCCTGGAGAAGTAAATGGCAACCCACTCCAGTATTCTTACCTAAGAAATCTCATGGACAGAAGAGTCTAGTCCATGGCTACAGTCCATGGGATCACAAAGAGTTGAACACGACTTAGAGACTAAATGACAATGTTGACAACTGGAGGGTTCATGTAGACCAAAATGATGATGACAGATATTAGAAATGAAGTTTGAGGCCAGATTGTGGAAAGCCTCTAATATTGAGAAAAGGGAGTTTGAGTTTTATTTCGTAGGTATTAGGGATTTAAAATATAATTTCTCATTATAACTTTCTTCTATGAGGATAGTGTCCTTTTGAAATCTTAAATTATTTAATTCAGATTACATTCCATACACTATCAAATGTATCAATAAAATACATAAACACAATATTACATGTAAAAAATACTTAAAATAAGGTTACTAGGAAACTGTTTTTCCTAAGTCTAAAAATAAAGCTCTACTTATATCATCTGTGAACTCAAAATTTCTCAGTGAAATGGCTGTGAGTAATTCTTATTTTTAAAAGCAACAAATATCATCAAGCATTTTTGCTGCTGCTTGTAACAATCTTGTTTAACTTTTCCATAGGCTGTACAATGGTAAAAGTTAATTCAATTTAGATTTTTATTTTACAATACTCATTCCTCAATACAACATGCAACGACCTTCCAGGTTAGCCTCAGTTTACCACAAGACATTCCTCAAACATTTCATGACATTTTAATAACTTTAAACAGAGTTTCCTTAAGATCAAGCTTTGTTCATTCCTTCATATTCTCCATTTCCACTCCAAGATTTTTCTTGGCCCACCTTAGGTCACATGCTCAATACTAAACTAATCACCAGCCAAGCAAATGGAGTACTCTAATCAGACGTTTGCACCAACTATCTGCTCTTTTAGCATGGAGAAAAGTGAGATGTGTTCTATCAAAGTCATATGGAAGACTCCAGAAGACTGAAAAAGGATGGTGGAGGAGTAAGACAGGGAGATCGTCTGCCTCCCCACAAATACATAAAAAGTTCATCAGAATGTAGTACAACTCCTGCAGAACAACTTCTATATGACAGCAGAAGACCCTAAACCACCAAAAGGCAAGCCAATCTCCTTAGAACGAGGTAGGGCAAAAGACAAAGATATAAAAAAAGACAAAGAATTTCAGGACAGGAGCTTGGGCCACAAGGGAGGGAGGGAGTTGGAAATGAGGAAAAGTTTCCAAGCAGTAGGAAACTGCCCCCACCCACCCCACAGGCCAGACCAAGGGGGAGCTATAGAACCTCAGAGTGCCATGAAATAGCAGGGACTCAGAGGGCAAAGCACAGATAAAATTCACCACAGAAATAAATGCAGCTACCAAACAGCATTTCTCAGCCCATAAGCAGCTCACAAGCCTCAGCGCTGACCAGAGGGTGGGGGTGAGGAGTCAAGAGAAGCAGCATACAAGCCTCCGCTCAAGCAGAGGGTGGGGGCGGGGTGCCAAGACTCTAGCAAAGATCCCAGGGAGAGGTCGGGGGCTGGCAGCCATGAGGATATGCTGAAAGGGCTACTACAACACAGCTGTGGAATTAGATGTGGTTGCCACTGCCAAAGCTGGGGAAGGTGACTAAGGCAGTGGACAAAAACACCACTGATATGATCCTGACCCCAGTGATGGCAGCTACCACCAGGCTGTGAGCAGACACAGGTTACCTCCTACAACTTTCTGGGAGTTTAAACAGCTTGGCTCTTCCTAGGGACCCATGAATTGGGCCTTTTTTTCTTCTGGGAGAACTCACAACCTGCTTCAGACTGAAACAGCATCCAATAGTCTCTATTGCCCCACACACTCCCCAATACATCACAGTTGTTCCTGCCATATCCTTCATGTTCAGGCAGGGAGCAGACTATACTTTAGGGGCAACTGTTAACTTTTTTAAAAATTTATTTATTTTAATTGGAGGCTAATTAGTTTACAATATTCTAGTGGTTTTTTCCATACACTGACACTGTCAACTTCATAAGCAAATACAAGCTTGAATAAGGCCAGATCTGAGACTGAACTGACCCAACGCTGCCTACAACAGGTCCAGAGACTTTCCTAGAAATATTAGAAGGCATTGGTATAAGTCTCGCTGGGTGTTTTGGGTTGCTGAGTGTTGCCTTCACCAACAGTCTTGGGGACTTTCCTTCCACACTTTGTGGTTTGTGAGGTCTTGGAGCTCCAGTAGATAATGAGCCTGAACTCCTGAGGTGGGATACTCAAGCCCAAGACTATGATCCACCAGAGAACTGTTGACCTGGTACATTAATAGGCAAGAGCCCTCCAAAAGACCTCCATCTCAACACCAAAACCAAGCCCACCCAAAGGCCAGCAAGCCCCAGTGCCTAGATGCCCCATGCCAATCCTTCAAGAAAACAAAAACACAATGCTGCACATTAGCAGACAGTTTGCCCAAAGCCATACTGAGCCCATAGACACCCCAAAACTCACTACTGGACACATTGGCCCTTCAGAGAGACAAGATCCACTTCCACTGACCAGAACACACAGGCACAAGCCCCTCCCCACCAACCAGGAAACCATCACAAGGCACTGTTCCAAACCCACCCACAGGGGAGACTCCACAATTAAGAGGAACTGCAACATTGAGAATCTTTCTTAAATCATACTTTTTATTTCCTTTATATACTTCTATCCCTACATTGGCTTTTTGCAGTGCTGCGGGGCTGTATTGTTTATTTTTTATTTCTAAAAAGTTTTTTTTCTTTGTTTGACTCTTCTTGTTATTTTCCTGCTGTAGTTATATATATATATGCTTCTATTTAATGTCTCTTTTATATTTTTATTTCTTTACTTTTCTTCCTTTTCCTTCTTTTCTTCACCATGTTTGTTAGTTGGTTTTGTTTCCTTTGTTTTTTTCCCCAGGTGACACTGCTTTGGTTTTGCTGTCTAGTTTCTGTTTTAGTTAGCTTTGTCTTTAATTTGTTGATATCATTTCTGGTTTCTTTTGCTTACCAGGTCACTCTTTTGTACTTTCTTTTCTTTGGACTGTTTTGGGTTTATTTTGTGTGTGTGTGTGTGTGTGTGTGTGTTCCATCGTTTTTGTTATTTGTCTGATTTTGTATTTACCATTTGTCTGGGTTCATCTTTTGTTTCTTGTTTTTGTGTGTTTGTTTTAATCTCCTTTAATGCCGTAACAAATGACTTGTGGAATCTCTGTTCCCCAGCCAGAGATTGGATCTGAATCTTTGGGATGGGAGCACTGAGTCCAAGATCCTAGACTGCCAGAGAACTCTTAAGCTCAGGGAGTATTAATTAGTGAGAGCTCCCACGAAGGCCTCAAGCTGTATACAAGAACCAGCATCACACATCTGCTGGAAGCACCCAGTGCAGGACACTTCACCCAAGCAGCAAGAAAGACAAAAACACAAACTCAATCATCAGCAGTTAGGATTCTTACAAACACCCCAAAATATACCACTTCATGCAGCCTTACCTATCAGAAAAAAAAAAAAAGAACTCACACCATAATGCAAGCACAAGTGATCCTCAACACAAAGCCAACACAAACCACTGGACCAACCTTACCCACCGAGGGCAGAAACCAAAAGGAAGAAGGAATATGAACCTAAAGCTTGGGAAAAGGAGACCTCAAACACAGTAAGTTAGAAAAAGTGAAAAGATGAAGAAACACTGTGCAAATGAAGGAAAAAAATACAAGCTCACAAGAACAAATAAATGGAGAGGAAATATGCAAACTACCTGAAAAAGAATTCAGAGTAATGATATTAAAGATGATTCAAAAAATCAAAAATAGAATGGAGAAAATAGAAGAATCAATGAACACATTTAACAAGGACATAGAAGAATTAAATAGTAAACAAACAGAGATGAACAACAAAGTTACTGAAACTAGAAACACTCTGCTACTAAGTCACTTCAGTCGTGTCCGACTCTGTGCTACCCCATAGATGGCAGCCCACCAGGCTCCCCCGTCCCTGGGATTCTCCAGGCAAGAACACTGGAGTGGGTTGCCATTTCCTTCTCCAATGCTTGGAAGTGAAAGGTGAAAGTGAAGTCGCTCAGTCGTGTCTGACTCTTAGCGACCCCATGGACTGCAGCCTACCAGGCTCCTCTGTCCATGGGATTTTCTAGGCAAGAGTACTGGAGTGGCTTGCCATTGCCTTCTCCGAGAAACACTCTAGAAGGAATCAATACCAGAATAACTGAGGCAGAAGTACAGATAAATGAGCTGGAAGACAGAATGGTGGAAATAATTGCCAAACAGCAGAAAAAAAGAATGAAAAGAATTGAGGATAGTCTCAGAGAACTGTAGGACAATATTAAATGCACCAACATTTGAATTATAGGAATCCAAGAGGAAGAAGAGATAAAGAAAGGGTCGGAGAAAATTTTTGAAGAGATTATAGTCTAAAATTTCCCCAACATGGGGAAAGAAATAGTCAATCAAGTCCAAGAAGCACAGAGAGTCTCATAGAGGATAAACCCAAGGAGAAACACACTGAGACACATACTAATCAAACTAACAAAGAGTAAACAAAGACTATTAAAAGCAGCAAGGGAAAAAAAACAATTTACATACAAAGGAAATCCCATAAGATTAACAGCTGATTTTTCAGCAGAAACTCTGAATGCAAGGAGGGAATGACGGTTATACTTAAAATATTGAAAGGAAAAAATCTACAACCAAGATTACTCAACCTGGCAAAGACCTCACTCAAAATTGATGGAGAAATCAAAAGCTTTACAGACAAGCAAAAGTTAAGAGAATGTACCATTACCGAAACCACTGCAGATGGTGATTTCAGCCATGAAATTAAAAGATGCTTACTCCTTGGAAGGAAAGTTATGGCCAACCTAGACAGCATATTAAAAAATAGAGACATTACTTTGCCAACAAATGTCCGTCTCATCAAAATTATGGTTTTTCCAGTGGTCATGTATGGAGGTGAGAGTTGGACTATAAAGAAAGCTGAGCCCCGAAGAATTGACACTTTTGAACTCTGGTGTTGGAGAAAGGGACTTCTATAGGCAGGAAACACAAGACAAGGAAAAGACCTACAAAAACAAACCAAAAACAATTAAGAAATTGTCAATAGGAACATATATATATCAATAATTAGCTTAAACATAAATGGATTAAATGTTCCAACCAAAAGGCACAGGCTGGCTGAATGGATACAAAAATATACACATATATTTACCGTGTACAACAGCACCATTTCAGACTGAGAGACACATACAAACTGAAAGTGGGAGGAAAGAAAAAAGATATTCTATAAGAGTGGAAGCCTAAAGAAAGCTAGAGTGGTAGATCTCATATTAGACAAAATAGACCATAAAATAAAAAATATTACAAGAGATAAGGACAGTACCTAATGTTCAATATATCAATCGAAGAAGAAGAAATAGCAATTGTTAATATTTATGCACTCAACATAGGAGCACCTGAATACATAAGGCAAATACTGATAGACATAAAAGGGGAAATTGACAGCAAAACAATAATTGCAGGGTACTCTAACACCCCACTTACACCAATGAACAGATCATCAAAACAGAAAATTAATAAGGAAACTCAAGCTTTAAGTGAGACATTTGATCCAGATGGACCTAATTAATATCTTCAGGACATTCCATCAAAATGCAGAAGAATACACGTTCTTCTCAAGTGCACATGGAACATTCTCCAGGACAGACCACATCTTGGGTCACAAATAAAGCATCAGTAAATTGAAGAAAATTGAAATCGTATGAAGAATCTTTTCTGACTACACTATGAGACTAGGTAATAATTACAAAGGAAAAATCTGTAAAAAACAGAAATACATTGAAATTAAACAATATATTTCTAAATAACAAAAAGGCTACGGAAGAAATAAAAAGAGAAATAAAAAAGTTTCTAGAAATAAACAAACAAACAAAAAAAACCATGACCCAAAACATATAGGATGCACTAAAAGCAATTCTAAGAAGGAAGTTTATAGCAATACAATCCTACCTCAAGAAACAATAAAAATATCAAATAAATAACCTAACTTTATCCCTAAAACAACAGGAAAAGAAGAACAAAACCTTCCCAAAATTAGTAGAAAGAAAGAAATCATAAAGATCACAGCAGAAAGAAATGAAAAACAACTGAAGGAAACAATAGTAAAGATTAATAAAAACTAAAAGCTGCTTTTTAAAGAAGATAAACAAAATTGACAAAACATTAGCCAGACTCATCAAGAAAAAAAAGGAGAAGAATCAAATCAAAAAAATTAGAAATGAAAAAGGAGATATTACAGCAGACAATGCAGAAACAAAGGATCATAAGAGACTATTATGAACAACTATATGCCAATAAAATGGGCATCCTTAAGAAATGGACAGTTTCTTAGGAAAGTTCAACCTTCTAAGACTGAACCAGGAAGAAATACAACTATGAACAAGCCAGTTATAAGCACTGAAATAGAAACAGTGATCAAAAATATCCCAGAAATACAAGCTCAGTGCCAGATGACTCTACAGGAGAATTCTATCAAACATTTAGAGACGAGTTAATGCCTATCCTTCTGAAAATCTTTCAAAAAATTGCAGATGAAAGAATACTTCCAAACTCATTATATGAGGCCACCACCACCCTGAAACTAAAACCAGACAAAAACATCACAAAAAGGAAATTATAGGCCAATGTTGCTGATGAACATCAATGCAAAAATCCTTAATAAAATTCTACCAAACAGAATTTAAAAACAGATGAAAAAGATCATACACCATGATCAAGTTGGGTTTATCTCAGGGATGCAAGGACTCTTCAAATGTGCAAATCTATTTCCCCACCAATGTGACACACGTATTAACAAGTTGAAGGATAAAAACCACATGATAATTTCAATAGATACAGGAAAAATTTCAACAAAATTCAGCATACCTTTAAAATAAAAATTTCTCAAAAATGGGCTTAGAAGGAATCTACCTCAATAAAATAAAGGCCACATACAAAAAACTCACAACAAACAGTATCCTCATCAGTGAAAAATTGAAAGCATTCCCTCTAGGATAAGGAACAAGACAGGGATGCTCACTGTTGCCACTAATATTCAATGCTGTTTTGGAAGTCCTAGATATGATAATCAGAGAAGAAAAGAAATAAAAGGAATCCAGATTGGAAAAAAGGAAATAAAACTCTCACTGTTTACAGATGACATATTATACATAGAAAACCCTAAAGACACTATCTCCAAGTTACTAGAAGTAATCAGTAAATTTAATAAAGTTGCAGGATGCAAAATTAATACACAGAAATCACTTGTATTTTTATGCACTAACAATGAAAAAATAGAAAGATAAATTAAGGAATCAATACTATTTGCCATTACAACAAAAAGATTAAAATACCTAGGAATAAATCTAGGAATATCTAGGAATAAATACCTAGGGATGAAAGTCTTGTATAAGAAAACTATAAGCCGTGGATGAAAGATGATGTAAACAGATGAAGAGATATTCCATGCACCTGGACTGGAAGAATCAATATTGTGAAGATGACTAAAATGAAAAAATGTAATATACAGACTCAATGAAATTTCTGTCAAATCATCAGTGCTATTCTTCACAGAACTAGAAGAAAAAAATTTCACAATTTGTATGGAATAGCCAAAGCAATATTGAGAAAGAAGAATGGAGCTAGAGGAATCAACTTTCTGGCTTCAGACTATACCACAAAGCTGCAGTCATCAAGACAGTATGATACTGGCACAAAAACAGAAATATAGACCATAGAAACAAGATAGAAAGCACAGACATAAACCTACACACGTATGGGCACCTTATCTTTGACAATGGAAGCAGGAATATACAATGGGGAAATGATAGACTTTTCAGTAATTGGTACTGGGAAAAGTGGACAGGTACATGTAAAAGAATGGAATTAGAACACTTCCTCACACCATACACAAAGATAAACTCACAATAGATTAAAGACTTAAATGTAAGACCAGAAACTATAAAACTCTTAGAAGGAAACATAGGCAGACACTCTCTGACATAAAGAATAGCAAGATCTTCTATAATGCACCTCCCAGAGTAATTAAAATAAAAATGAAAATAAAAAAAGGGAACTAATTAAAATTAAAGGCTTTTGCAGAGCAAATGAAACTATAAACAAGGTGAAAAGACAACCCTCAGAATGGGAGAAAATAATAGCAAATGAAACAACTGTCAAAGCATTAATTTAAAAAAAAAATACAAACAGCTCATTGAGTTCCATGCCAGAAAAACAAACAACCCAATAAAAAAAAAAAAGGGCAAGTGACCTAAACAGACATTTCTCCAAAGAACACATACAGATGGCTAATAAACACATGAAAAAAATGTTCGATATCACTCATAATTATAGAAATGCAAATCAAAACTACAATGAGATATTACCTTGAACTGGTCAGAATTGCCATCATCAAAAAATCCACAAACAATAAATGATGGAGAGGGTGTGGATGAAAGGGAACATTTTTGCACTATTAGTGGGAATGTAACTAAATACAGCCACTATGGAAGAGTATCAGTTCAGTTCAGTCACTCAGTCGTGTCCGACTATTTGAGACCCCATGAATCACAGCACGCCAGGCCTCCCTGTCCATTACCAACTCCCGGAGTTCACACAAACTCATGTCCATCGAGTCGGTGATGCCACCCAGCCATCTCATTCTCTGTCGTCCCCTTCTCCTCCTGCTCCCAATCCCTCCCAGCATAAGAATCTTTTCCAGTGAGTCAACTCGTCGCATGAGGTGGCCAAAGTATTGGAGTTTCAGCTTTAGCATCAGTCCTTCCAATGAACACCCAGGATTGATCTCCTTTAGAATGGACTGGTTGGAGCTCCTTGCAGTCCAAGGGACTCTCAAGAGTCTTCTCCAGCACCACAGTTCAAAAGCATCAATTCTTCGGCGATCAGCTTTCTTCACAGTCCAACTCTCACATCCATACATGACCACTGGAAAAACCATAGCATTGACTAGACAGACCTTGGTTCGCAAAGTAATGTCTCTGCTTTTTAATATATTATCTAGGTTGGTCATAACTTTCCTTCCAAGGAGCAAGCATCTTTTAATTTCATGGTTGCAGTCACTGTCTGCAGTGATCTTGGAGCCCAAGAAAATAAAATCAGCCACTGTTTCCACTGTTTTCCCATCTCTTTGCCATGAAGTGATGGGACCAAATACCATGATCTTAGTTTTCTGAATGTTGAGTTTTAAGCCAACATTTTCACTCTCCTCTTTCACTTTCATCAAGAGGCTTTTGCGTTCCACTTCACTTTCGGCCATAAGGGTGGTGTCATCTGCATATCTGAGGTTACCCTGGCAATCTTGATTCCAGCTTGTGGTTACAAAAGCATTTTGCATGACGTAGTCTGCATATAAGTCAAATAAGCAGGGTGGCAATGTACAGCCTTGACATTCTCCATTCCCAATTTTGAACCAGTCTGCTGTTCCATGTCGGGTTCTAACTGTTGCTTCTTGACCTGCACACAGGTTTTTCAAGGTGCATGTAAGGTGGTCTGGTATTTCCATCTCTTTAAAAATTTTCCACAGTTTGTTGTGATCCACAAAATCAAAGGTTTTAGTGTAGTCAATGAAGTGGAAGTAGATGTTTTTCTGGAATCCGCTTGCTGTCTCTATGACCCAGCAGATGTTGGCAATTAGATCTGTGGTTTCCCTGCCTTTTCTAAATCAAGCTTGCACATGTGAAAGTTCTCAGTTCATGTACTTTGAAGCCCAGCTTGAAGGATTCTGATTACCTTGTTAGCATTTTTAAATGACCCACAATTGTTTGGTAGTTTGGACATTCTTGGCATCATGCTTCTTTGGGATTGGATTGAAAGCTGAACTTTTCCAGTCCTGTGGCTACTAATTACTTCTGCAGATTTGCTGGCATATTGAGTGATGCACTTTAACAGTACCATCTTTTCAGTTCAGTTCAGTCCCTTAGCTGTGTCTTACTCTGAGACCCCATGGAATTCAGCACACCAGGCTTTCCTATCAATCACCAATTCCTGGAACTTGCTCAAATTCATGTCCATCAAGTCAGTGTTGCCATTCAACCATCCCAACCTCTGTCATCCCCTTCTCCACCCGCCTTCAATCTTTCCCAGCATCAGGGTCTTTTCTAATGAGTCAGCCCTTCACATTAGGTGGACAAAGTATTGGAGCTTCAGCATTAGTCCTTCCAATGAATATTCAGGACTGATTTCCTTTAGGATTGACTGGTTTAATCTCCTTGCAGTCCAAGGAACTCTCAAGAGTCTTCTCCAGCAACACAGTTAAAAAGCATCAATTCTTTGGTAGTCAACATTCTTTATGGTCCAACAATCACATTCATACATGACTACTGGAAAAACCATAGATTTTACTATACAGACCTTTGTCAGCAAAGTAATGTCTCTGTTTTTTAATATGCTGTCTAGGTTTGTCATGGCTTTTCTTCCCAGGAGAAAGCACCTTTTAATTTCATGGCTGCAGTCACCATCTGAAGTTATTTTGGAGCCCAAGAAAATAATGTATGTCACTATTTCCATTTTTTTCCCCATCTATTTGCCATGAAGTGATGGGAATTTTAAGCATAAATAAGTGTTTTCTCACACAATTGATTTTGTAATATTGTATGTTTATAATGTTTGTTTTCTATAAAGCCTAAACAATTCTTGTATATAGAAGCAAATATTAGCATCTCAACTTAAAATCTAAATGAATGATTTGTTTCTCTTTCAAAGAGGTGTTATTAAGACTTTTCTACTTGAAAATATTATTTAAAACTGTTCAGTTCAGTTGCTCAGTCCTGTCTGACTCTTTGCGACCCTATGGACTGCAGCACGCCAGGACTCCCTCTCCATCACAAACTCTTGAAGTTTACTCAAACTCATGTCCATTGAGTCAGAAATGCCATCCAATCATCTCCTCCACTGTCTCCCTTTCTCTTCCTGCCTTCAAACTTTCCCAGCAACAGGGTCTTTTCAAATGAGTCAGCTCTTCGCATCAGGTGGCCAAAGTATTGGAGTTTCAGCTTCAGCATCAGTCCTTCCAATGAATACTCAGGACTGATTTCCTTTAGTATGGACTGGTTTGATCTTGCAGTTCAAGGGGTTCTCAAAAGTCTTCTCCAACACCACAGTTCAAAAGCATCAGTTCTTCAGTGGTCAACATTCTTTATGGTCCAATACTCACATTCATACATGACTACAGGAAAAACCATAGCTTTGCCTTTGTCGGCAAAGATAATGCCTCTGCTTTTTACTATGCTGTCAAGGTGGGTCATAGCTTTTCTTCCAAGAAGCAAGTGTCTTTTAATTTCATGGCTGGAGTCACCATCTGCAGTGATTTTGGAGCCCAAAAAAACAAAGTCTGTCACTGTTTCCACTGTTTCCCTGTCTATTTACCATGAAGTGATGCCATGATCTTAGTTTTCTGAATGTTGAGCTTTAATCCAACTTTTTCACTCTCCTCTTTAACTTTCATCAAGAGGCTCTTTAGTTCTTCACTTTCTGCCATAAGGGTGGTGTCATCTATATATCGAAGTTATTAATATTTTCCCCAGCAATCTTAATTTCAGCTTGTGCGTCATCCAGCCCAGCGTTTCTCATGATGTACTCTGCATATAAGCTAAATAAGTGGGGTGACAATTTACAGCCTTGACGTACTCCTTTCCCAATTTGGAAACAGTCTGTTGTTTCATGTCGAGTTCTGTTACTTCCTGACCTGCATACAGATTTCTCAAGAGGCAGGTCAGGTGGACTGCTAGTCTCATGTCTTTCATAATTTTCCACAGTTTGTTGTGATCCACACAGTCAAAGGCTTTGGCATAGTCAATAAACCAGAAATGTTTTTTTTCTAGAACTCTCTCACTTTTTCGATGATCCAACGAATGTCGGCAACTTGATCTCTGGTTCCTTTGCCTTTTTTAAATCTAGATTGATCACCTGGAAGTTTATGCACTGTTGAAGCCTGGCTTGGAGAATTTTGAGAATTACTTTGCTAGCGTGTGAGATGAGTGCAATTGTGTGGTAGTTTGAGCATTCTTTGGTATTCCCTTTCTTTGGGATTGGAATGAAAACTGACTTTTTCCAGTCCTGTGGCCACTGCTGAGTTTTCTAAAATTGCTGGCATATTGAGTGCAGTACATTCACAGCATCCTCTGTTAGGATTTGAAATAGCTCAACTGGAATTTCCTCTAGCTTTGTTCATAATGATGCTTCCTAAGGCCCACTTGACTTCACATTCCAGGATGTCTAGCTCTAGGTGAATGATCATACCATCATGATTATCTGGGTTGTGAAGATCTTTTTTGTATAGTTTTTTCTGTGTATTCTTGCACCTTCTTTTAATACCTTCTGCTTATGTTAGGTCCATACCATTTCTGTCCTTTATTGAGCCCATCTTTGCCTTAAAATAAAGAATGTTACAAGAGATAAGAAAGGACAATACAAAATGCTCAAGGGATCAATCCAAGAGAAAGACATAACGATTGTAACTATCTATGCTCTGAACATAGGAGTACCTGAAAACATAAGACAAACACCAACAGGCATAAAAAGAGAAATTGACAGTAACAAAATAACAGTAGGAGACTTTAACACCCTACTCATACCAATGAAGAGATGACCAAAACAGAAAATTAATGAGGAAACACAAGTCTTAAATGATATATTAGATGAGATGGATCTCACCGATCATTTTAGGACATTCCATCAAAATGCAGAAGAGTACACCTTCTTCTAAAGTGCACATGGCATGGAATATTC
The DNA here is from genome assembly GCF_049115385.1 of Moschus berezovskii. Classification (NCBI taxonomy): domain Eukaryota; kingdom Metazoa; phylum Chordata; class Mammalia; order Artiodactyla; family Moschidae; genus Moschus; species Moschus berezovskii. The sequence goes on along the minus strand of NC_142488.1, from coordinate 46,545,348 downwards.
TCCAGGATAGACCACATCTTGGGTCACAAATCAAACCTCAGTAAATTTAAGAAAATTGAAATCATATAAAGCATCTTCTCCAGCCACAATGCTATGAAACTAGATAACAATTACAAGAAAAAAAGCTGTAATAAACACATGGAGATTAAACTATAAAAGACACATGGAGAGTAAACAATATGTTTCTAAATAACCAACAGGTTACTGAAAAATCAAAAGGAAAATCAAAAAAATTTCTAGAAACAAATGACAATGAAAACATGATAACTCAAAACCTATGGGATGTAGCAAAAGATATTCTAAGAGGAAAGTTTATAGCAATATAATCCTACCTCAAGAAACAAGAAAAAAATCGAGTAGACAACATCTATTCTAAAACAACTGGAAAAAAAATTAAAAAAATTAGTAGAAGGAAAGAAATCATAAAGAACATAACTGAAACAAATGAAAAAGAAATGAAAGAAACAATAGAAAATATTAATAAATCTAAAAGCTGGTTCTTTGAGAAGATAAACAAAATTGACAAACCTTTAGCCGGACTCATCAAGAAAAAAAAGAGAGAGAGAGAGAGAAGAATCAAATCAACAAAATTAGAATTGAAAAAGGAGAGGTTACAACAGACAATGCAGAAATACAAAGGATTATAGAGAAAATTATGGACAACTATATGGCAATAAAATGTATTAAAAGAAGGTGCAAGAATACACAAGAAATGGAAAGATTCTTGGAAAAGTTCAATCATCCATGACTGAACAAGAAAGAAATAGAGATTATTAATAACCCAATTACAAGCACTGAAATTGAAGCTGTGATCAAAAATTTTCCAAAAAACAAAAGCCCAGAACAAGATGGCTTCAGAGGAGAATTCTATCAAACATTTAGAAACAAGCAAATGCCTATCCTTCTAAAACCCTTTCAAAATTTTTTAGAGGAAGGAACACTTCCAAACTCATTCTACGAGGCCACCATCATCCGGATACCAAAACCAGACAAATACAACACAGAAAAAAGAAAACTATAGTCCAGCATAACTGATGAACATAGATACAAAAATACTCAACAAAATTTTAGCAAACAGAATTCAGCAACATATCAAAAAGCTCATACACCATGAGCAAGTTGGGTATATTCCAGGGATTCAAGGATTCTTCAATATACAAAATCAATCATTGTGATATATCATATTAACAAATTGAAAGATAAAAACCATATGATAATCTCAATAGATGCAGAAAAAGTCTTTGAAATAAATCAGCACCCATTTATGAATAAACTCTTCAAAAAATCAGCATAACATGAACCTACCTCAACATAGTAAATGCCATACATGATAAGCCTACAGCAAACATTATTCTCAATGGTGTAATATTGAAAGCATCCCCCCTAAGATCAGGAACAAGACAGGAGTGTCCACTTTCACCACTGCTATTCAACATAGTGCTGTTAGTCTTAGCTACAACAATCAGAGAAGAAAAAGAAATAAAAGGAAATCAGATCAGAAAAGAGGAAGTAAAACTCTCACTATTTGCAGATGACATGATACTTAACATAGAAAACCCTAAAGATCCTATCAGAAAATTACTAGAGCCAGTCAGTGAATTTAGCAAAGTCATAGGATACAAAATCAATACACAGAAATCACATGCACTTCTCACTTCCCTTTTTTTTTCTTTTATAGGACTTGTAGTTTATTTATTTTACTTATTTTTATTTTTTATTGGAGGCTAATTGTTACAATAATTATTACAATAATTAGCCTCCACATGCACTTCTATATACTAACAATAAAAACTCAGCAAGAGAAATTAAAGAATCAATCCCATTCACCATTGAAGCAAAAAGAATTAAATATCTAGGAATAAACTTACCTATGGATAAAAAAGGACTGTACACAGAAAATTATAAGACACTAATTAAAGAAATCAAAGACAACATAAACAGAGGGAGAGATATTCCATGTTCCTGGGTAGGAAGAATCAATATTGTAAAAGTGACTAGACCACCAAATGCAATCTACAGACTCAGTGCGATCTCTATCAAATTACAAATGGCATTTTTCACAGAACTAGAACAAAAATTTTGCAATTCATATGGAAACACAAAAGACCGCGAATAGACAAAGCAGTCTTAAGAAAGAAGAATGGAGCTGGAGAAATCAACCTTCCTGACTTCAGATTATACTACAAAGCTACAGTCACCAAGACAGTATGGCACAAAAAAAGAAATATAGACCAATGGAACAAAACAGAAAGCCCAGAAAAAACCTCATGCACCTATGGGTACCTTATTTTTTACAAAGGAGGCAAGAATACACAACGGAGCAAAGACAACCTCTTCAATAAATGGTGCTGGGAAAACTGGACAGCTACATGTAAAAGAATGAAATTAGAACACTTCCTAACACCATACACAAAGATAAACTCAAAATGGATTAAAGACCTAAATGTAAACACGAGGACAACATAGGCAGGACACTAGACTACATAAATCAAAGCAAAATCTTCTATGACCCAACACCTAGAGAGTAATGGAAATAAAAACAAAAGTAAACAAATAGGACATGATTAAACTTAAATGCTTTTGCACAGCAAAGGAAACTATACAAAGGTGAAAAGGCCACCCTCAGAATGGGAGACAATAATAGCAAATGAAACAACTGACAATTAATCTCCGAACTATAAAAGCAGCACATGCAGCTCAATACCAGAAGAAGAAAAAAAAATCAAAAAATGGGAAAAAGAACTAAACAGACATTTCTCCAAAGAAGACATATAGATTGCTAACAAATACATGAAAAGATGCTGAACATCGCTCATTATTAGAGAAATGCAAATCAAAACTACAATGAGATATCAGCTCACACTGGTCAGAATGGGCATTATCAAAAACTCTACAGACAATAAATGCTGGAGAGGCTGTGGAGAAAAGGGAATGCTCTTGAACTGTTGGTGGGAATGTAAACTGATACAATCACTATGAATATGGTATGGAGAAAGTGAAGAGGAAATCAAAAGCCTCTTGATGAAAGTGAAAGAGGAGAGTGAAAAGTTTGGCTTGAAGCTCAATATTCAGAAAACAAAGATCATGGCATCTGGTCCCATCACTGCATGGGAAATAGATGGAAAAACAGTGGAAACAGTGTCAGACTTTATTTTTTTGGGCTCCAAAATCACTGCAGATGCTGATTGCAGCCAGGAAATTAAAAGACGCTTACTCCTTGGAAGGAAAGTTATGACCAACCTTGATAATATATTAAAAAGCAGAGACATTACTTTGCCAACAAAGGTCCGTATAGTCAAGGCTATGGTTTTTCCCGTGGTCATGTATGGATGTAAGAGTTGGACTGTGAAGAAAGCTGATCGCCAAAGAATTGATGCTTTTGAACTGTGGTGTTGGAGAAGACTCTTGAGAGTCCCTTGTACCACAAGGAGATCCAATCAGCCATTGTAAGGGAGATCAGTCCTGGGTGTTCATTGGAAGGACTGATGCTAAAGCTGAAAATGCAATACTTTGGCGACCTCATGCGATGAGTTGACTCACTGGAAAAGACTCTGATGATGGGAAAGGTTGGGGGCGGGAGGAGACGGGGACGACAGAGAATGTGATGGCTGGATGGCATCACCGACTCGATGGACATGAGTTTGAGTGAACTCCGGGAGTTGGTGATGGACAAGGAGGCCTGGCGTGCTGTGATTCATGGGGTCGCGGAGAGTCGGACAGGACTGAGCGACTGAACTGAACTTAACTGAGCTGACTGATGGTATGGAGATCCCTTCAAAATCTAGGAATAAACCTACCATATGATCCAGAAATCCCACTCCTAGGCATATAACTTGAGGAAACCAAAATTGTAAAAGACACGTATCCCACTGTTCATTGCAGCACTATTTACAATAGATAGAACATAGAAACAACCTAGATGTCGATCGACAGATGAATGGATAAAGAAGCTGTGGAACATAAACACAATGGAAAAATGAATATATTTGAATCAGTTCTAATGAGATGGATGAAACAGAACCTAATATACAGAGTGAAGTATGTCAGAAGGAGAAAGATAAATATTGTATACTAACAATCTAGAAAATATGGTATCGAGAAAAATAGTACTGAAGAATCTGTTTACAAATAGCAGTGGAGAAACTGACATAGAGAATAGACTTATGGACATGGGGAGAAGGGAATAGAGGGTGAGATGTATGGAAAGAGTAACATGGAAACTTACAATACCATACGTAAAATAGATAACCAATGGAAATTTGCTGTATGTTTCAGGAAACTCAAACAGGGGCTCTGTATCAATATAGAGGGGTGAGATGGGAAGGGAGATGAGAGGGACTTTCAAAAGGGAGGGGATATATGTATACCTTGACGTACTCCTTCTCGTATTTGGAACCAGTCTGTTGTTCCATGTCCAGTTCTAACCGTTGCTTCCTGACCTGCATACAGGTTTCTCAAGAGGCAGGTCAGGTGCTCTGGTATTCCCATCTCTTTCAGAATTTTCCACAGTTTACTGTGATCCACACAAAGGTTTTGGCATAGTCAATGAAGCAGAAATAGATGTTTTTCTGGAACTCTCTTGCTTTCTCCATGATCCAGCGGATGTTGGCAATTTGATCTCTGGTGCCTCTGCCTTTTCTAAAACCTGCTTGAACATCTGGAAGTTCACGGTTCACATATTGCTGAAGCCTAGCTTGGAGAATTTTGAGCATGACTTTACTAGCGTGTGAGATGAGTGCAAATGTGTGGTAGTTTGAGCATTCTTTGGTATTCCCTTTCTTTGGGATTGGAATGAAGACTGACTTTTTCCAGTCCTGTGGCCACTGCTGAGTTTTCCAAATCTGCTGGAGTATTGAGTGCAGCACTTTCACAGCATCATCTTTCAGGATTTGAAATAGCTCAACTGGAATTCCATCACCTCCACTAGCTTTGTTCGTGTGATGCTTTCTAAGGCCCACTTGACTTCACATTCCAAAATGTCTGGCTCTAGGTCAGTGATCATATCATCGTGATTATCTTGGTCGTGAAGATCTTTTTTTACAGTTCTTCTGTGTATTCTTGCCACCTCTTCTTAATATCGTCTGCTTCTGTTAGGTCCATACCATTTCTGTCCTTTATCAAGCCCATTTTGCATGAAATGTTCCCTTGGTATCTCTAATTTTCTTGAAGAGATCTCTTGTTTTTCCTATTCTGTTGTTTTCCTCTATTTCTTTACATTGATCGCTGAGGAAGGCTTTCTTATCTCTCCTTGCTATTCTTTGGAAATCTGCATTCAGATGCTTATATCTTTTCTTTTCTCCTTTGCTTTTGACCTCTCTTCTTTCCACAGCTATTTGTAAGGCCCCCTTAGACAGCCATTTTGCTTTTTTTCATTTCTTTTCCATGGTGATGGTCTTGATCTCTGTCTCCTTTACAATTTCACGAACCTCCGTCCAGAGTTCATCAGGAACTCTATCTATTAGATCTAGTCCCTTAAATCTATTTCTTACTTCCACTGTATAATCATAAGGGATTTGATTTAGGTCATATCTGAATGGTCTAGTGGTTTTCCCTACTTTCCTCAATTTAAGTCTGATTTTGGCAATAAGGAGTTCATGATCTGAGCCACAGTCAGCTCCTGGTCTTGCTTTTGCTAACTCTATAGAGCTTCTCCAACTTTGGCTGCAAAGAATATAACCAATCTGATTTCGGTGTTGACCATCTGGTGATGTGCATGTGTAGAGTCTTCTCTTGTGTTGTTGGAAGAGGCTGTTTGCTATGATCAGTGCATTCTTTAGGCAAAACGCTATTACCTTTGTCCTGCTTCATTTCGTGCTCCAAGGCCAAATTTGCCTGTTACTCCAGGTGTTTCTTGACTTCCTACTTTTGCATTCCAGTTCCCTATAATGAAAAGGACATCTTTTTTGCGTGTTAGTTCTAAAAGGTCTTGTAGGTCTTCATATAACTGTTCAACTGTGGCTTCTTCAGCATTACTAGTTGGGGCATAGGCTTGGATTACTGTAATATTGAATGGTTTGCCCTGGAGATGAACAGAAATCATTCTGTCGTTTTTAAGATTGCATCCAACTACTGCATTTCAGACTCTTTTGTTGACCATGATGGCTACTCCATTTCTTCTAAGGGATTCCTGCCCACAATAGTAGATATAATGGTCATCTGAGTTAAATTCACCCATTCCAGTCCATTTTAGTTCACTGATTCCTAGAATGTCTACGTTCACTCTTGCCATCTCCTATTTGACCACTTCCAATTTGCCTTGATTCATGGACCTAACATTCCAGGTTCCTATGCAATATTGCTCTTTACAGCATCGGACATTGCTTCTATCACCAGTCACATCCACAACTGACTATTGTTTTTGCTTTGGCTCCATCCTTTCATTCTTTCTGGACTTATTTCTCCACTGATCTCCAGTAGCATACTGGGCACCTACCGACCAGGAGGATTCCTCCTTCAGTATCCTATCATCTGCATTTTGATACTGTTTATGGGGTTCTCAAGGCAAGTATACAGAAGTGTTTGCCATTCCCTTCTCCAGTGGACTACATTCTGTCAGGGTACATCATGAGGAACGCTGGGCTGGAAGATGCACAAGCTGGAATCAAGATTGCCAGGAGAAATATCAATAACCTCAGATATGCAGATGACACCACCCTTATGGCAGAAAGTGAATAGTAACTAAAAAGCCTCTTGATGAAAGTGAAAGAGGAGAGTGAAAAGTTTGGCTTGAACCTCAACATTCAGAAAACAAAGATCATGGAATCATCCCATCACTTCATGGGAAATAGATGGGAAAAGAGTGGAAACAGTGTCAGACTTTATATTTTTGGGCTCCAAGATCACTGTGGATGCTGATTGCAGCCATGAAATTAAAAGAGGCTTACTCCTTGGAAGGAAGGTTATGACCAAACTAGATAGCATATTAAAAAGCAGAGACATTACTTTGCCAACAAAGGTCCGTCTAGTCAAGGCTATGGTTATTCCCGTGGTCATGTATGGATGTGAGAGTTGGACTGTGAAGAAACCTGATCGCCGAAGAATTGATGCTTTTGAACTGTGGTGCTGGAGAAGACTCTTGAGAGGCCATTTCACTGAAAGGAGATCCAACCAGTGCATTCTAAAGGAGATCAATCCTGGGTGTTCATTGGAAGGACTGGTGCTAAAGCTGAAACTCCAATACTTTGGCCACCTCATGCAACGAGTTGACTCAATTGAAAAGACTCTGTTGCTGGGAGTGATTGGGGCCGAAAGAGATGGGCACGACAGAGAATGTGATGGCTGAATGGCATCACCGCCTGCATGGACATGAGTTTGGGTGAACTCCGGGAGTTGGTGATGGACAGGGAGGCTTGGCTTGCTGTGATTCATGGGGTTGCAGTGTCGGACATGACTGAGCAACTGAACGGAATGGAACAGAATGAATATGTATACCTACGGCTTATCCATGTTGAACTGTGACAGAAAACAAGAAAATTCTGTAAAGCAATTACCTTCAATTAAAAATAAATAAATTTTTTAAAAGATTAAATTAATGAACCAAAAAGAAATCGTAGTAATGCTGCATCACGAAGGAAAATGGTAGTTCTCTAGAAATAGTCACAGTGAGAGATGCAATTTCTAGGTAGGTTGTTAAGATATCTGGGGTCCGCAAGGAGAAGAAAGTGATTTGGGGCTTTTGAAGAGGAGATAGCTGTGTGGAGTTCTCAAGGAGGAAAGAACAAATGTTTTGTTTTGTTTTGCTTTCTACATTCCTTAGCAAGCATTCAATTCAGTTCAGTCGCTCAGTCATGTCTGACTCTGCGACACCATGAATCATAGAACGCCAGCCCTCCCTGTTCATCACCAACTCCCGGAGTTCATTAAACCTCATCTCCATCAAGTCGGTGATGCCATCCAGCCATCTCATTCTCTTTCATGCCCATCTCCTCCGCCCCCAATCCCTCCCAGCATCAGAGTCTTTTCCAATGAGTCAACTTGTCGCATGAGGTGGCCAAAGTATTGGAGTTTCAGCTTTAGCATCAGTCCTTCCAATGAACACCCAGGACTGATCTCCTTTAGAATGGACTGGCTGGATCTCCTTGCAGTCCAAGGGACTCTCAAGAGTCTTCTCCAGCATCACAGTTCAAAAGCATCAATTCTTCGGTGCTCAGCTTTCTTCACAGTCCAACTCTCACATCCATACATGGCCACCGGAAAAAACATAGCCTTGACTAGATGGACCTTGGTTGGCAAAGTAATGTCTCTGCTTTTTATATGCTATCTAGGTTGGTCATAACCTTCCTTCCAAGGAGTGAGCGTCTTTTAATTTCATGGCTGCAATCAGCATCTGCAGTGATTTTGGAGCCCCCAAAAATAAAGTCTGACACTGTTTCCACTTTTTCCCCATCTATTTCACCGTGAATGGATGGGACCAGATGCCATGATCTTAGTTTTCTGAATGTTGAGCTTCAAGCCAACTTTTTCACTCTCCTCTTTCACTTTCATCAAGAGGCTTTTGAGTTCCTCTTCACTTTCTGCCATAAGGGTGGTGTCATCTTCATATCTGAGGTTATTGATATATCTCCCGGCAATCTTGATTCCAGCTTTTGCTTCTTCCATCCCAGCGTTCCTCACGATGTACTCTGCATATAAGTTAAATAAGCAGGGTGACAGTATACAACCTTGACAACCCCTTTTCCTATTTGGAACCAGTCTGTTGTTCTATGTCCAGTTGTAACTGTTGCTTCCTGACCTGCATACAGGTTTCTCAAGAAGCAGGTCAGGTCGTCTGGTATTCCCATCTCTTTCAGAATTTTCCACAGTTTATTGTGATCCACACAGTCAAAGGCTTTGGCATAGTCAATGAAGCAGAAATAGATGTTTTTCTGGAGCTCTCCTGCCCTTTTGATGATCCAGTGGATGTTGGCAATTTGATCTCTGGTGCCTCTGCCTTTTCTAAAACCAGCTTGAACATCTGGAAGTTCACGGTTCACGTTTTCCTGAAGCCTGGCTTGGAAAAATTTGAACATGACTTTACTAGAGTGTGAGATGAGTGCAATTGCGCGGTAGTTTGAGCATTCTTTGGCATTGCCTTTCTTTGGGATTGGGGTGAAGACTGACCTTTTCCAGTCCTGTTGCCACTGCTGAGTTTTCCAAATTTGCTGGCATATTGAGTGCAGCACTTTCACAGCATAATCTTTCAGGATTTCAATTAGCTCAACTGGAATTCCATCACCTCCACTAGCTTCGTTCGTCGTGATGCTTTCTAAGGCCCACTTGATTTCACATTCCAGGATGTCTGGCTCTAGGTGAGTGACCACACCATCCTGATTATCCTGGTCAGGATCTTCAGGAAAGGGTAATAAACACTCAGATTTCTAGCCTCTCTGCTTTCTCAGTATATACATTTTCTGCTTTATTTACTAACTCTACAGAGTGCTTGTGTGAATGAAAGACACGCCCTGAGCAAAGCAAATGATGAGTCCTGCTCTGCGGTTTCATGGTGCCTTGTAATGACTGAAGGCAGTCCCAGAAAGGGAGCCTCATTGGGGGTTTATACAGACCTGCCAATGCCAAGAGACACCCAAGGTCCCTGCAAGGGGGTGGCCAGAAATGAGCGAAGCATATGTACCGAACTATCCTTTCTTAGTCAGCTTTGCTTGGTCTCTTTGACCATTTCATAATTGCGTGGGGAATTAGAATATTAACTTAATCTGTCAGATTACAGACTTTCAAGGGACTTGTGATCTATGCTGTTACTATGTACTTTTTCTTAGACTCCAAGTATGGAAGCGCCTAGCCTTCCTAGGAGCTGAAGGTTACAAAAGCACATTTGGGAGTGAGGCAGAGCTGTAGCTCCAGAAACATCTCTCAGGCTAGAAGTTACTCTCTTTGCTGCCTGGCTCAGGGGCCAGCAACCTGAAATTGAGTCTTTGTCATGGTTGTACCTCCGATCTATGTGGATAGAAGTGTTGCTGAATGACCACGAGCTTTTTGAGGACACAGATCAGGAATTACAGGATGTGGTTAGATTGCAGTTACAATAGGCTTCTTCCTTTGGTAGTGCTAGCTCTTAATGGACCAGAGGAGGCTGTCTGGTAATTTTTGTCTCAACTCCTTAGATATTCTTTTCTGTGGAATCTGTGGAAATGAACTAGAAGGATTGATCCTAGTAGCTTGAGGACAAAAATCACTTTTTCCTCGCTGGCCAAGCCTCCACGAACTTTTTTGCTATGCTGGTGTGGTGACACTCAGAAGGCACTTCTCAGTTTTTGTTTGTCCCTTTATGACTCAGCATTTCTACTATGGTTTGGGTTTCCCTGGTGGCTCAGCTGGGAAAAAATCCACCTGCAATGTGGTAGACCTGGGTTCGATCCCTGGGTTGGGAAGATCCCCTGGAGAAGGGAAAGACTATGCATTCCAGTGTTCTGGCCTAGAGAATTCCATGGGCTGTATAATCCATGGCATCGTAAAGGGTCAGACACAACTGAGTGACGTTCGCTTTCACTTTCAGGACTATATTCAGGGAAGTGCACAGGCACATTTAAGAGGGATACTTCCCCGAGTAATGCTAGCTTGGGAAACATTCCAGGAAAGCTACTGTGTTCCACCCCAGGTGGCATCAGAGGAAAAGGGCAAACCAAACAAAGGTCTTGTTGGTATGGAACTAAATCATTTTGGGATGCCATCAGGTCTATCCCTGGTTCATCTCCACCCCACCTCAGTGGTAGAATCAGGAGGGAAGAGTAAGGCAACTGCGTCAGTAAGGGACAGACTAAGCCCAACCAGGGAAGGAAAGCTTTGGTGGAAAGTCTGTCTACACTCCCATCTAGAGCAGGGAGGGATGCCTCCAGTGGAAAGAAGCCCACGGCTGTGAATGCCGCTTTTTTCTCTCTTACAGATAGGAGTTAACAGTTCCACAACCACTCCTTTAAAACGTGTTTTAAAAAACTGGGACAGGTTTGATTGCACAAATTTTAAAAAGACACACCTGATCTTCTGTGATACTGAATGGCCAAAGCATCCTTTGGAAGACAGGGCAAACTGGCTTGTTGAAGGGTCTCAATTATAATACTGTTTTGCAATTAGACCAGTTCTGTAGAAACAAGAGAAATGGGTAGAGTGATATGTGTTGCTCTTTATCTCTCTGCAAGGCATGCCAGACCTGTGTCCTAAGGATACAGATTTGGTTGTAAAGCCTTCAGCTCCCTCCTGTCCTCTTACTCTACCTCTGCCTCTGTATCTGGGGCTCACAACTGAGCAAGCTGAGGGTCAAGGAACTCCTCCAAGAAGGGTTACCTCAGTCTCAATAGAAGTTTAAACAACTCCAGTTCCAATGCAGCCTCAGACTTCTTTGGTTTCAATAGGAACTCAGACAGCCAAAGGAGAGGAGGTGCAAACAACCAAAATTAAGGGTAAAATGCAAGATAGAGAAAAGGATGAAACAGAGGATGAGGAGGAGGATGAGAAAAAGCAGGTTTCTCTAATTTATCCCCGGGGACGTATATGAAAGGTAGCTAGGGGGGCTGAGGAATAGACACACAACTTTCTGCCTCTTCAAGAGGCCCCCACTGGGAAAAATAACCAATCCATAAAAATCCATAAGCCCTTTTCTTAGCCAGTGGTAAGAAAGAGAGATCTGGGAGACTATTTAGAGGACCAAAAAGTACATAGAAACGTTTACAGGGCTAATTTTACTTTATGAGCTTACTTGGAGAGATGTAATACATGTCTTGGGACAGATGCTGACCCCTGACTCAAAAACTTGAGTTTGGGGGGAAGCTACTACTTTTGGAGATGAAGAACGTGAGACAAGGGGAGAGAGGGAACACAGAATAGCCCTTTCCTCCCTACTGGGAGCATAACGGTTCCCAAAGCAGACTCACTTTGCTGGATGTATTCTTGGACTCAAGCAAGCACATGCTGAGACCTAAGACTATGCTAAGTCGGCTGACATAGAAAAGGGAGAGCAGGAAATTCCTTGTAAATTCTTAGATAGACTACGGGAGGCTCTCCACTAGTTTACTGATGTTGATCTCAAAATTGCAGAGGGGGAAATGACCTTATAAGAGATTTTCTCACTCATTCAGCTCCAGATATTCACCATACATTATGAAAACAGGCATTTGGACCAAATAAGTCTTTAGAAAAACTGTTGCAGCATATTATGGTAGAGAATATGAGGAGGAAAATAGGAGGAAAAAAGTAAATAGGCAAAAGACTGAAGACCCAACAAAGGCTGTTAGATCCACTCTGAAACAGCTTGAAAAAATGTCCGGAGGAACCCAGGTGAAAATGAATGAACTTGTTATTAGTGTGAAAAGGATGGGCATCTCAAGCAGAATTGCCCTGTGGCATCTAAGCTGCTCCTTGCTTCATGTCTGATCTACAAAGGACCATACTGGAGAAGAGATTGCCCTCCAAGGTGTAGGCCCCAGGATTTAGACTCTAGACAATTGGGACTGAAGGTGCCCAGGGGTCCCCACACAATCTTCCATCCTAATAACACCTGAGGAACCCCAGATGTTAATGACTGTGGGGGCAAATCAGTCAGTTTTCTTTTGGACCCTGGGGCAACTTTCTCTATGCTCACTAAAGCCCCTGGCCTGCTTTCTCCTGATCCACTACCAGAATGGGACTGTAAGGACTAGCCAAACGCTATTATTTCAGTCATCCTTTAAGATGCAACTGGGACTCTGCTCTTTTCTTATGAGTTTCTGATTGTGCCAGAGTTTCCCTTACCCCTTCTGGGGAGGGATATTCTGAACAACGTCCATGTCTCTGTTTTCATGAATATGGAACCTGTTCTTTCTCTCACATTAATTGAACAAAATATAAATCCTAAAGTGTGGGCCGATGGAAAAACTGTGGGTCAAGCACAAAATGCTGCTCCTGTCATTCAGTTCAGTTCAGTTCAGTTCAGTTCAGTCGCTCAGTCATGTCTGACTCTCCGCGACCCCATGAATCACAGCACGCCAGGCCTCCCTGTCCATAACCAACTCCCGGAGTTCACTCAAACTCATGTCCACAGAGTCGGTGATGCCATCCAGCCATCTCATTCTCTGCCGTCCCCTTCTCCTCCTGCCCCCAAACTTTCCCAGCATCAGAGTCTTTTCCAGTGAGTCAACTCATCACATGAGGTGGCCAAAGTATTTCAGTTTCAGCTTTAGCATCAGTCCTTCCAATGAACACCCAGGATTGATCTCCCTTAGAATGGACTGGTTGGATCTCCTTGCAGTCCAAGGGACTCTCAAGAGTCTTCTCCAGCACCACAGTTCAAAAGCATCAATTCTTCGGCGTTCAGCTTTCTTCACAGTCCAACTCTCACATCCATACATGACCATGGGAAACATCCATAGCCTTGACTAGACCGACCTTGGTTGGCAAAATAATGTCTCTGCTTTTTAATATGCTATCTAGGTTGGTCATAACTTTCCTTCGAAGGAGTAAGCGTCTTTTAATTTCCTGGTTGCAATCAGTATCTGCAGTCATTATCAAGCTCAAAGACCCTCATCTATTTCCACACCGAAAGCAGTACCCACTAAAGCCCAAGTTTAAGGAATGGTTAAAACCCATCATTGAACATTTAAAGGAACAGGGGCTATTAATTCCTTGTAATAGCCCATGCAACACTCCTATTTTGGGTGTTAAAAAAGTCAAATGATAAATGGAAACTTGCTCAAAACGTACAAATAATAACTGCCTAGTCCTTATACTTTTTTATCTGAAATTCCTAAATGAGCCAAACATAAGACAAATGAGAGGATTATTGGGCATTACAGGCTACTGCTACATTTGGATTCTGGGTCATGAGGAAATTGCCCAGCATTTATATAAACTTATAACTGAGATTCAGGAGGCCCAAACTGACAAGCTAGTTTGGTCCCCAGAGACTCAAAAGACTTTTAAGACTCTTCAAACTGCTCTCTTGCAGCCTCCCGCTTTGAGTTTGCCCATAGGATCGGAGTTAAGTTTGTTACTGAAAAAATAGGATGAAAGTGAAAGAGGAGAGTGAAAAGGTTGGCTTGAAGCTCAACATTCAGAAAACAAAGATCATGGCATCTGGTCCCATCTCTTCATGGGAAATAGATGGAAAAACATTGGAAACAGTGTCAGACTTTATTTTTCTGGGCTCCAAAATCACTACAGATGCTGATTGCAGCCATGAAATTAAAAGACGCTTACTCCTTGGAAAGAAAGTTATGACCAACCTTGATAATATATTAAAAAGCAGAGACATTAGTTTGCCAACAAAGGTCCGTTTAGTCAAGGCTATGGTTTTTCCCGTGGTCATGTATGGATGTGAGAGTTGGACTGTGAAGAAAGCTGATCGCTGAAGAATTGATGCTTTTGAACTGTGGTGCTGGAGAAGACTCTTGAGAGTCCCTTGTACCACAAGGAGATCCAACCAGTCCATTCTAAGGGAGATCGATCCTGGGTGTTCATTGGAAGGACTGATGCTAAAGCTGAAACTCCAATACTTTGGCCACCTCATGCGACGAGTTGACTCACTGGAAAGGACTCTGATGCTGGGAAATGTTGGGGCAGGAGGAGAAGGGGACGACCGAGAATGAGATGGCTGGATGGCATCACTGACTCTGTGGACTTGGGTTTGGGTGAACTCTGGGAGTTGGTGATGGACAGGGAGGCCTGGCGTGCTGTGATTCACGGGGTCGCGGAGAGTCGGACACGACTGAGCAACTGAACTGGACTGAACTGAAAAAACAGGCTATGGGCTTATAGGTTAAGTGTAATTGCTACTATTGTTTTGCTAATGCCTAAAGTTCATAAGTTTACTAATGCACAAAATCTTACTGTACTGACTGATGTAAGTGGGATCTTAAACACTAAAGTTCAGAATTACAATGGTTCTGCCTTTAAAGCTACTCTAACTCAAGGGGTATCAAAAGCTCTAGGAATATAATATCACTTACACTGTTCCTGGAGACCCAAATGCTCAGGAAAGTTGAAAAGTCTGATGACATTAATAAGAGGCATCTGCATAAGCTATCTCAGGAAACACAAGACAGTTTGTTTAAAGTTTTACCCATAGCTTTAATGAGGGCTTGAACTGCCCCTAAAAAAAGAGACTGTCTCTATGGCAGACGGTTTTTGTGCACAGACATTGTCACAGACCCTGAAGCCTTAGAATTAACTATGTGACTCAACTAACAGCTTTTCAACAAACATTACGAGAACTCCAGGAGGTGACCCCTTACCCAGCCTCCATAATCGGTCTAATTGCTGGGTCTGCGGAACACTCCCCTCTTCATCAGTTGAAGGCTTCCATGGTGGGTTTCTCCGTTTCAAGGAAAAGACTTTCTTCAACTCTGTCAATATCTTCACCAACAATAATCACGTGTGATGCCTCTCTAATTTGATTATATCTAGCAATCCTATGGAGAAGGAAATGGCAACCCACTCCAGTGTTCTTGCCTGGAGAATCCCAGGGACAGGGGAGCCTGGTGGGCTTCCGTCTATGGGGTCACACAGAGTCGGACACGACTGAAGTGACTTAGCAGCAGCAGCAGCAGCAGCAATCCTATGGAGAAGGAAATGGCAACCCACTTCAGTGTTCTTGCCTGGAGAATCCCAGGGACAGGGGAGCCTGGTGGGCTTCCATCTGTGGGGTCACACAGAGTCGGACACGACTGAAGTGAATTAGCAGCAGCAGCAGCAGCAATCCTAAGATGAATTGGTGTAACACTTTGTACCTTAACTATGGACATAATGTGACTTTTAATTTTGATTATGTTTTAACTTGGTTTAATGTCTATTCTGCCTTACATCTGTAATTGTATAATGCAGTTTGTTTCTAACCTTCTGAAAGCTTTTAAGTTACAAATGGTTGTCCAGGTTCCTATGAGTGCCACAGCCTCCTCCAACGATTACTTGGGGCTCCGGGATCAGAGACCCTCAATATGAGGGTTAGAATAATACGTTGCCTCAATAATTTAAGGACAATGCCCCTCAACAGCAGGAAGTAGTTATGGAATGAAAATGACACCCCTTTCTACTGGCAATATAATTCTCCTAAAAGAAAAGTGGGGGGGGGATTAGCGAGTCAATTTCTAGGTAGGTGGATAAGAAGTCTGGGGTCCCTGAGGAGGAGAAAGGGGTCTGGGGCTTTCATACAGGAGATAGGCATCTGGAGTTCTCAAGGAGGAAAGGACAGTTTTTGTTTTATTTTTCTCTATGTTCCTTAGTAAGGATTATATAACAACAATGTATCCTGCTTGAGGACAGTTTCTCCTTCTTGAAAACCTTCTGACTAATCCTGTTATCTTAAAATGTATATTATGGGAGTGGGTATGGTAAGATATTTCTATTGTTAGTTATAATCCTGTCATCTTAAAATGTAAATTGTTGGAGTGGGTCTACTATGATCTTTACAACCTTGAAACATTCTTTTGATTTACTGTAATAACCAGTTTAAAAAGTATATGACTTCCTTGCTAAGACTAGTGAGGGGGGCACTCCCAACCCCCTTCTGATGTCTATGTCAGAAGCTTTCTCTGTCCCTTTTTATACTTTAACAAAACTCTGCTACATAAAAGCTCTTGAGTGATCAAGCCTGTTCCCTGGTCCCAAAGCTAAATCTTCTTTGGAGATCACGAATCTGATATTGTTCATGGTAAGCTATCAACAGAATATGATAATCCAAATTTTGTAATCTAAAATAACTTTCATTAAGAAATTTGATGGCTCTACTTTTGGCATGGAGGGGATCCCCACAGTAGTTGCAGACAATGAGGGTGCTGCCATGGCCCAGGGAGCCACAACCATGCTGCTTCCGTCTTCCATCTCCCCTCCTGCCCTCAACCCAGAGCCCAAAGTAGATGAGGAGGGACTGCCGCTTCTGCCCAGGACAGAGGCTCCAGGCTGCTCAGACTCCCAGTTCGCTTCTTGAGCTGCAGCCTGGGTGCATCCTGGACTGCTTGAGGGGACGCTTCAAGGATGACGATGAGGAATTGGAAGAGGATGAGAATTTCGAGGAGGAAGAACAGGAGGAAGAGATGAATCACTTTTTGCTGAGGCTGAAGTGGGGCCAGCCAGACTCTCAGAAGGAGGAGGAGAACCTGATTAATCTTACTGAGCCTGCCCTGTACATCTTGTGTTTCATTTGCAAAGGTTAATTAATAAATGCAACTACAATTACAAAATGTCTTCATACATTTTGTAAAAGCTGCATTGTGAGACACTTTTACTATAGCCACAGATGTCCAAAATGCAACATAGTAGTACATCAGACACAACCTCTTTACCACATAAGTTTGGACCAAGGGTTAAAAGACATAGTGTAAAAATCAGTGATCAATCTAAGAGAAAAAAGCAAATGCATGATTTCTATAAACAAAGGGGTCTCAGTTCAGTTCAGTTCAGTTCAGTCGCTCAGTCGTGTCTGACTCTTTGCGACCCCATGAATCACAGCACGCCAGGCCTCCCTGTCCATCACCAACTCCCGGAGTTCACTCAAACTCATGTCCATCGAGTTGGTGATGCCATCCATCCATCTCATTCTCGGTCGTCCCCATCTCCTCCCACCCCCAATCCCTCCCAGCATCAGAGTCTTTTCAAGTGAGTCAACTCGTAGCATCAGGTGGCCAAAGTATTGGAGTTTCAGTTTTAGCATCAGTCCTTCCAATGAACACCCAGGATTGATCTCCTTCAGATTGGACTCGTTGGATCTCCTTGCAGTCCAAGGGACTCCCAAGAGTCTTCTCCAGCACCACAGTTCAAAAGCATCAATTCTTCGGCGATCAGTTTTCTTCACAGTCCAACTCTCACATCCATACATGACCACGGGAAAAACCATAGCCTTGACTAGATGGACCTTGGTTGGCAAAGTAATGTCTCTGCTTTTTAATATGCTATCTAGGTTGGTCATAACTTTCCTTCCAAGAAGTAAGTGGCTTTTAATTTCATGGCTGCAATCAGCATCTGTAGTGATTTTGGAGCCCAAAAAAATAAAGTCTGACACTGTTTCCACTGTTTCCCCGTCTATTTCCCATGAAGTGATGGGACCAAATGCCATGATCTTTGTTTTCTGAATGTTGAGCTTCAAGCCAACCTTTTCACTCTCCTCTTTCACTTTCATCAAGAGGCTTTTTAGTTCCTCTTCACTTTCTGCCATAAGGATGGTGTCATCTACATATCTGAGGCTATGGAAGCACCTAAAGCTGCTGTTCCACAGCCAGTCCCTTCAAGCAAAAGGAAAGCTTAAAATGTCTTAGATTCAATGTTTCCTATTCCACCTGAACTTGATACGTCTTTATTACTAGAGTTTATTTGTGTTGATGAAGGCACAGGACATTTTAAGCCACTGGAAAAGAAGTTTGTCTGAATTTCACGAGAAGTAACTATTGGACATGTAGAAAAATTCTTCAGAAGAAAAGTGGGTCTTGATTCAGCTAGTCAGGTAGATATCATCTGTGGGAATCACTTGTTAGAGCATATCAAACTCTAAAGGAAACATGACATGTAATAAGTGATGCAGCAATGAAGGACGGTCTGCTGATCCTTCATTATGGACTTGTGGTTTCTCTTTTGAAAATTACTTGGATGATTCTAATGGCATTATGAGGAGGGAAACACAATAAGGACATTTATGCAGGATTGCATTCTCACCAAAAATTTTCATGAAACATGTAATTGCTATCACTTTGTGCTGTTTGAGACATAACTGGTCTATTTTCATCAAAAAGAATCATGGGATTTATAAGTACAACTTGGAATGATAGAATGCATCTGTTTTACTAGAGACTACATGTAAAAAGCTTCCATAGGTCACAGGGAAAATTTGTAAAGCATTGAATTTTTATGATTTCAGATACTTTGGCATTAATTTTGTTTCCTAATCATTGAGGTAAGTCAGTTACTGTTTCTGTCTTCATTGAGCCACAACACCTTCAAGTTGGTTCAGATTCTGCTCTCTGCAATGGCGTCAGTTGTGCAGTCACTTTTGGAAAATAAGTGTGCTTTTGAATTGAAAATTTAAAGCAAGGCTTTGTTAAATGACAAGATGTACCTCTTAAAAAACACCAAAATAATGGTGTTTTGTATGTGCCATAATATTTTGAACTTGTATCCTCTTTTTTTAACCAGCAATGCTAGTAAAGAGATATTATTCACTGCTAAATGGGATGAATTAGAATTCTGTGTAGATTTTACAGCCTATACCATAAGCCTTCACTGCAATGATGACATCTTTAACATATCTTACAAGGGGTGCCTCTTTGCAACAATATTTGTAATTTTTAAATGTTAGTTTGATTAACATTCATTTTGCATACATAGTATGATTGTCAGTACCTAAGGGTACTGCTTTTGAAAATAATTTAAAAATTTGAGTAAATTTGAGAAGCTTACAGAATATTTATTCTTTATTTACAGAATACTTTATTACTCAATTAAAGAATTCATTATTTCCTCAGTAAGTCAGTTTAATTTCATTTTCCTATTCCTTTGTCACTGGGATAAAGAATATGGGTATTTGAGAGCTCACTCACTTGCATGCAAAGATTTCAGTTTTAAAGATTACTTTGACTAAAATTAGCATTATGATTGATGCTTTCTAAAAGAAATAATTTGTAGACCTTATATCACTGCAAAATTTCCAAATATGCATAAAAACAATTAGAGAAATATTGTTAGCTGTTTTATAAAGTATTTCTGAATTTTGTATAAATCTTTTCTAACATTTAATACAAATTTTAATAAAAAATTATTTTAACTTAAAAGTAAAAGGAACCTCAATGAACTCACTGAGTTTAGGATTAAAATTAATTAATGGAAACAATACTTCATCAAAAAGATGGGAACTCTAAAAAGGAACCAAACAAGTTCTGAGCCTGAAGAACTCAATAAATGAAATAAAGAATGCATTTGAAGGTACTGGGAAAAAAGCAGACATGAAAGGAAAAAAAAAATTACTGAGTTCTGAGAGAGATATTTAGAAATGATACAGGTAGTAAGAAAATAGAATAATTTTTTAAAAAAGGAAATTCTACAAGAGCTATATGAATCACAGAGGAAGGGCAACATTAAGGTAATAGATATTCCAGAAGAAGAAAAAAGGTAGAAAGGAACAGAGGGCTTATTTAAAGAAACAATACCTGAGAACTTCCCAAACATGGGGAAGGAACTGGATATATAAGTCCATGAATCTAAGAGAAGATCTATAATTAGACCTTCGATGCAAAAAAGAAAGAAAAAACTTTCACAAGAAACATATTGCAATAGCCAAAAGTCAATATATATATATATCCAATATATATCAAAGTCAATATAAGCCTATACACACACACACACACACACATATATATACAAGGAAACCAGGGGATAAAAAAGGATAGCAAACTACAAAGGAAATCCCATTAGGTTAAGAATAGGTTTCTTAGCAGAAACTCTACAAGCTAGGATAGAGTGGAATGGCACTCTCAAAATACGGAAAGATAAAAATATCAGCAAAAGAATGCTCAGACAGCAAAAGAGACACAGATGTATAGAACAGTCTTTGGGACTCTGTGGGAGAGGGTGAGGGTGGGATGATTTGGGAGAATGGCATTGAAACACGTATGTTGTCATATGTGAAACGAATCACTAGTTCAGGGTTGATGCATGTTATAGGATGCTCGGGGCTGGCGTGCGGGGATGACCCAGAGGGAGGATAAAGGGAGGAGGGAGGTGGGAGGCGGGTTCAGGAGGGGGAACTTATGTAAACCCGGGGCGAATTCATGTCAATGTATGGCAAAACCAACCAATATAATATTGTAAAATAATTTGCCTCCAATAAAAAATAAATTAATTACTTAAAAAAAAAGAATACTCAACCAAGCAAAGCTACCATTCAGATATAAAAGAGAAATAAAGGCATCCTCACACAAACAAAAGCTGGAAGAGCTCATCAACACTAGACTTTAATTATAAGAAATGTTGAACGAAGTTCCTCTATGAGAAACAGAAATGAAAATTACAGAAAACTTTGAGAAGATGATAGACATAAACACAAAAATGCAACTATATATCAGAATAGTTTGTTAACTTACTAGAGCATAAAGGTGAAAAGAAGGGGGAGTAGAAACAATAACTATAGCTACTTCAATTTGGCAACAAACAGCAAATAAAGGATAATTTGAGATAACAAAAACATGAAATGGAAAGATTAAGATAGAACTCATGGAGGCAAATAGAGAAAAAGATGCTATCAGTTAAAAAAGGACTATGGAGGAGGTGGTTTTAAGATGGTGGAGGAAGAGGACAGGGAGACCACTTTCTCCCCCACAAATTCATCAAAATATCATTTGAATGCTGATCAACTTCCATGAAACAACTTCTGAACCCTGGCAGAGGACACCAGGCACCCAGAAATGTAGTCCATTCTCTTCAAAAGGAGGTAGGACAAAATATAAAAGATAAAAAGAGAGACAAAAGAGTTAGGGACAGAGACTAGTCCTAGGAAGGGAGTCATGAAGGAGAAGTTTCCAAACAGCAAGAAATCCTCTCACTGGCGGGTCTGTGGGGAGTTTTGGAATCTCAGAGGGCAACATAATCAGTAGGAAGAAAAAAAAAAAAAAGAATATGCACCTAACAGCAACGTCCAGCAGAAAAGTAGCCCAGATGCTCGCGTGCACCACCAGAGAGCAGGGGCTGTACAGGGAGGCGCAGTTTGCATGCTTAGAGCAAGGAATGGGCCTGAATGCCCTGAGGACAATCTGACGGAGCTAATGAAAGATAGCAACACAAACTGTGGGATAACCAGAGAGAGAAAAAAGAGAGAGAGTGTGAAAATTTTCCCATGAAAAGCTCTAACATAAAGGTGCAGCCTGGCCCACTCACAGAACAAAGGATTGAGACAATACCAAAGGGGAGCTAGCCGGCTGGGGACAGGTCCATTCCCCTGTCGAGGGCAGAGAGGCAGGCTGGCAGCAGCCAGAGCTGGAAGGCAAAGTGCAATCTTGGCCCCAGAGATAGCATCCTCCACCAAACTTTGAGCAGGCTCCCAGTTGCTAGTCAAGTCTTTCTGGGATCCTAGGTGGCTGACATCTGCCAGGAGGGTCGCAGCCAGAGATCAGCTCCCCAAGGAAGACACATAGCACACCTGAGTCTGTACTATTGTGGTGCACTTGGAAAACTGAGAGGCTGGGACTAGGGAGGTGATTAAGATGCACAGTCCACCTGGGAGAGTGTGCTTACTAAGCACCTGGTCGTCTGAGCTTCTCGGACCTGGGAAGTGCACAAAACTCATGCCCAAGCGAGTCTGTGCCTTTGTGGAATACTCAAGAACCTGGACCTGAGATGTTTAGACCTGGTAAGACCACAAAACCCAGGGTCCACTTTGGACAGTTCCCCTGCAGAGCAACCTGGAGCCTGAGCATTGTAGATTGGGAAAGCACACACTGCCATGAGTTGAGGCAAACAGATGTGGTCCATACACTGCAAGCACTTCCCACACATGCTAATGATATTTGTTTGCAGTGTTTCTCGCTCCCCACAGTACAACTGAACAAGTGAGCCTAAATAAGTGACCACCTTCGTCCCCTTGTGTCAGGGCAAAAATTAGATGCCAAAGAGACTTGCAAATCAGTTCAGTTCAGTCGCTCAGTCGTGTCCGACTCTCTGCGACCCCATGAATCACAGCATGCCAGGCCTCCCTGTCCATCACCAACTCCTGGAGTTCACTCAAACTCATGTCCACAGAGTCGGTGATGCCATCCAGCCATCTCATTCTCTGTCGTCCCCTTCTCCTCCCGCCCCCAAATTTCCTAGCATCAGAGTCTTTTCCAGTGAGTCAACTCGTTGCATCAGGTGGCCAAAGATTTGGAGTTTCAGGTTTAGCATCAGTCCTTCCAATGAACACCCAGGATTGATCTCCTTTAGAATGCACTGGTTGGATCTCCTTGCAGTCCAAGGGACTCTCAAGAGTCTTCTCCAACACCACAGTTCAAAAGCATCAATTCTTCGGCGATCAGCTTTCTTCACAGTGCAACTCTCACATCCATACATGACCACGGGAAAAACCATAGCCTTGACTAGACGGACCTTTGTTGGCAAAGTAATGTCTCTGCTTTTTAATACACTATCAAGGTTGGTCATAACTTTCCTTCCAAGGAGTAAGCGTCTTTTAATTTCATGGCTTCAAGACGGTAGGTATTGCGAGGGGGCATCAGAGGGCAGACACACTGACATCATAATCACAGGAAACTAGTCGATCTGATCACATGGCCCACAGCCAAATGTGGTCCACTGGAGAAGGGAATGGCAAACCACTTCAGTATACTTGCCTTGAGAATCCCATGAGCAGTATCAAAAAGCAAAATGATAGGATACTGAATGAGGAATTCCCCAGATCGGTAGGTGCCCAGTATGCTACTGGAGATCAGTGGAGAAATAACTCTAGAAGGAATGAAGGGATGGAGCAAAAGCAAAACCAATACCCAGTTGTGGATGTGACCGGTGATAGAAGCAATATCCGATGCTGTAAAGAGCAATATTGCATAGGAACCTGGAATGTTAGGTCCATGAATCAAGGCAAATTGGACGTGGTCAAATAGGAGATGGCAAGAGTGAACGTCGACATTCTAGGAATCAGTGAACTAAAATGGACTGGAATGGGTGAATTTAACTCAGATGACCATTATATCTACTACTGTGGGCAGGAATCCCTTAGAAGAAATGGAGTAGCCATCATGGTCAACAAAATAGTTCGAAATGCATTACTTGGATGCAATCTCAAAAACGACAGAATGATTTCTGTTCATTTCCTGGCAAACCATTCAATATTACAGTAATCCAGGCCTACGCCCCAACCAGTAACGCTGAAGAAGCCGAAGTTGAACATTTCTATGAAGACCTACAAGACCTTTTGGAACTAACACCCAAAAAAAGACTTGCAAATAGAGGAAGCCAAAATAAAGAAGAGGGAACCACTCTGGAAGTGACAGGTGCAACAGATTAAAACCCTGTAGTTAGCACTGACTAAGCATTGGAAGGGGCCTATAGACCTTGAGAAAAAGTATAAGCTGGAACAAGGAGCTATCTGAAACTGAACTGAACCCACACTGCCCTCAACAGCTCCAGAGAAATTTCTAGATATATTTTAACTATTATAATTTTTTAATCTTTTATATTTTTTTTATTTTCAAGTTCTTTAATACTCCTTTAATTTTCATTTTTATAATGACTATTACTCAGCCATTAAAAAGAATACATATGAATCAGTTCTAATGAGGTGGATGAAAATGGAGCCTTTTATACAGAGTGAAGTAAGCCAGGGGAAAAAAAAACACCAATACAGTATACTAATGCATATATATGGAATTTAGAAAGATGGTAATGATAACCCTATATGCGAGACAGCAAAAGAGACACAGATGTATAGAACAGGCTTTTGGACTCTGTGGGAGAAGGCGAGGGTGGGATGATTTGAAAGAATAGCATTGAAACATGTATATTATCATGTGAAACAGATCACCAGTCCAGGTTTGATGCATGAGACAGGGTGCTCAGGGCTGGTACACTGGGAGGACCCAGAAGGACGGGATGGGGAGAGAGGTGGGAGGGGGATTCAGGATGGGGAACACATGTACACCCGGGACAGATTCATGTCAATGTATGGCAAAAACCACAATATTGTAAAGTATTATCCTCCAATTAAATAATTTTAAAAATGTCAGGATGACATTCTCATTTATCAATAATCTCACTAAATGAAAATGAACTGAGTTGACCAATCAAAAGACACAGAGTGGTTGGATGGATTAAAAAGCAAGACAGCTGCATATTACCTCTGGAAGAATAATCTCAGCTCTAAAGAGAAACAGGCTAAAAAAGAAAGGATGGAAGTATATATTCCAATTGAAAGGCAAACAAAAGAAAGTGGTCTAGTCATACTCATAGTCTTAAAACCAAAAAAAAAAAAAAAAGGCAAGAAGTACAGACAGTATAAAATGATAAAAGAGAGAATTCATCAAGAAGATCTAACATTTATTAATATATATGTACCTTACACAGAAGAAGAGGTTGCTGGAACACACAATTTCAATACCGAAATTAGATTGATTGTATTCTTTAAAGCTGAAGATGGAAAAGCTCTATATGGTCAGCAAAAAAAAAAAAAAAAAAGACTGGGAGTCGACTGTGACTCAGATCATGACCTCCTTATTGCAAAACTCAGACTTAAATTGAAGAAAGTGGGGAAAACAACTAGACCATTCAGGTATGACTTAAATCAAATCCTTTACAATTATACAGTGGAAGTGATAAATAGACTCAAGGGATTAGAAATCATAGACAGAGTGCTGAAGAACTATGGATGGAGGCTCATGGTATTGTACAGGAGGCAGTGATCAAGATTATCCCCAAGAAAAAGAAATGCAAAAAAGGCAGAATAGTTGTCTGAGGAGGCCTTACACATAGCTGAGAAAAAAAGAGAAGCAAAAGGCAAAGGAGAAAAGGAAAAATATACCCATCTGAATGCAGAGTTCCAAAGAATAGCCAGGAGAGATAAGAAAGCATTCCTCAGTGATCAATGCAAAGAAGTAGAGGAAAGCAATAGAATGGGAAAGTCTAGACATCTCTTCAATAAAATTAGAGATACCGAGGGAACATTTCATGCAAAGGTGGACACAATAAAGGACAGAAATGGTATAGACCTAACAGAAGCAGAAGATATTAAGAAGAGGTGACAAGAATACATAGAACTATACAAATATATATATATTAATGACCCAGATAACCAATGTTGGTGTGATCACTCACCTAGAGCCAGACATCCTAGAGTGCAAAGTTAAGTGGGCCATAGGAAGCATCACTACGAAGAAAAGCTAGTGGAGGTGATGGAATTCCATCTGAGCTAGTTCAAATCCTAAAAGTGCTGTGAAAATGAAGCAGTAACATGCCAGCAAATTTGGAAAACTCAGCAGTGGCCACAGGACTGGAAAAGGTCAGCTTTCATTTCAATCCCAAAGAAAGGCAATGCCAAAGAATGTTCAAATTACCACACAATTGCATTCACCTCACATGCTAACAAAATAATGCTCAGAGTTCTCCAAGCAAAGTTTAACAGTACGTGTACTGAGAAATTCCAGATGTTAAAGCTGGATTTAGAAAAGGCAGAGGAACCAGAGATCAAATTGCCAACATCTGTTGGGTCATGGAAAAAACAAGAGAGTTACAGAAAAACGTCTACTTATGCTTTATTGACTATGGCAAAGCCTTTGACTGTGTGGATAACAACAAACCATGGAAAATTCTTGAAGAGTTGAGAATACCAGACCACCTAACCTGCCTCTTGAGAAATCTGTAGGCAGGTCGAAAAGGAAGAATTAGAATTGTACGTGTGACAATGGACTTGTTCCAAATTCAGAAAGGAGTACTTCATGGCTGTATATTGTCACCCTACTTATTTAACTTATATGCAAAGTACCTCATGAGAAATGCTGGGCTGGATGAAGCACAAGCTGGAATCAAGATTGCTGGGAGAAATACCAATAACCTCAGATATGCAGATGCCATCACCTTTATGGCAGAAAGTGAAGAAAATCTAAATAGCCACTTGATGAAAGTCAAAGAAGAGAGTGAAAAAGCTGGCTTAAAAATCATCATTCAAAACATTCAGATCATGGCATCTGGTGCCATCACTTCATGGCAAACATATGGGGAAACAATTGAAACAGTGACAGACTTTATTTTGGGGGGCTCCAAAAATCACTGCAGATGATGACTGCAGTCATGAAATTAAAAGATGCTTGCTCCTTGGAAGAAAATATATGACCAAGCTAGACAGCATATTAAAAATCAGAGACATTACTTTACCAACAAAGGTCCATCTAGTCAAAGACTACTGGTTTTACCAATAGTTATGTATGGATGTGAGAGTTGGACCATAAAGAAAGCTGATCACGAAAGAATTGATGGTTTTGAACTATGGTGTTGGAGAAGATTCTTGAGAGTCCCTTGGACTGCAAGGAGATGTAACCAGTCAATCCTAAAGGAAATCAGTCCTGAATAGTCATTGATGCTGAAGCTCCAAATTTTTTTCCACCTGATCGAAGAACTGACTCATTGGAAAAGACCTTGATGTGGGGATAGATTGAAGGCAGGAAGAGAAGGGGTCAACAGAGGTTTAGATTGTTGGATGGCATAACCAACTCGATGGACAAGAGTTTCAGTAAGCTCCAGTAGTTGGTGGTGGACAGGGAAGCCTGGCATGGCCCAGTCCACGGGATCTCAAAGAGTCAGACATGACTGAGTGAGTTAACTGACTGAACACAGAAGCACCAAAATATATTAAGCATTTACTAATAGACCCCAAAGGAGAAATTGATAGCAACACAATAATAGTAGGGGACTTTAACACTCCTTTTGCATCATCCAGGCAGGAATTTAATAAGGAAACAATGGTTTTTAAATATATATTAAGCGAGATATATTTGAGAGGTCAGAATAAAACAATTCATCCACATGTAGCAGAATATTCTTCTCAAGTGAACATGGGACTTTCTCAAGGATACACCATACACTGGGACCCAAAACAAGTCTCATTATATTTAGAAATTTAAAATCATATCAATCGTTTCCAATCCCAGTGGTATGAAACAAGAAATCAGCTATAGGAAGAAATCTGGAAAAGACATAAAAATGTGGAGACTGAACAATAGGCTACTGAACAACTAATGGGTCAGGCAAAAAATCAAAAGAGAAATTTAAAAAAACATCTGAAGGCAAATGAAAATTAAAATACATTATATAAAATCTATGGTACTAAGAAGGGAATATATAGTAATACAAGCCTACCTCAAGCAATAAGAAAAACACTTAAATACACAATTTAACCTTGCATCTAAAGGAAATAGAAAAATAAACAAAGTTCAAAGTCAGTAGAAGGAACAAAATAGAAACAAAGAATATTGCCTGTCAGTTCCATAAACAATGTTACCCATCTTTCCAGTTCTACAAGGATAAAGTCATTAGCCCACCAACAGTGCATCCTGAAAGAAATTTGGGATGAAGAAAAAACAGAAAGTATTCTGTATTTTATTTCCAGTTCTAGATAGTTATCATACTAATCTAAGGGATAATTTCAGTGTATCCAGGTTTTTGCATCTTTCCAGACATAGAAAAGCACTAAAATCATTAACCTGAGATGTTTGCTCTTTGTGATTAGCAGTAATCTTTTGATGTTTGTCTATATTTTTGTCCCAGCAAAAGTCCTATGTATCTTGTCTCCTCCCTTCCCTCTTCAGAGCAGTTCCACAGAGACATCTGAGAGGTGGTCTCCTGGACTGCCATCCTCAGTAAGTTCCCTGAATAAAACTTAACTCACAACTGTTCATTTTTCTTCTGTTGACAGTTTTAATAACCACCAAGGAAACCAGAGCAGATGTCTCTTCTTTGCCTAAACATATAAGAATCCAGAACTCTGCTACCAACAGAGGCCCCTTAGAGCCATCTGCCTCTTTAGTGAGTCCAGAGGCATCAAGGTAATTATCTCCTTGGTCTTGTAACTCCCACCATTGGCTGATGATTCTAAGTGGTTAGCAAACTCATTGCTGTGAGTAGTAGATTCGCCTTATTGAAAGGCACTGGGAAGATTTTGCTCAGTTAAAAGTCACTGAATGGGTTACCTTAGTTGAGAGAACTGGAATGATTCTACTGAATTGAAAGACAGTGAGTAGGTTTGGACTGGGTGATTAGGTAGGAGGCTGGCCTGTTGTTTTTCCTTGAATTGACTACTTTAATAGGACTTATTACCGTACTGTGAAAGTGCTGCACTCAATATGCCAGCAAACTTGGAAAACTCAGCAGTGGCCACAGGACTGGAAAAGGTCAGTCTTCATTCCAATCCCAAAGAAAGGCCATGCCAAAGAATGCTCAAACTACCGCACAATTGCACTCATCTCACACGCTAGTAAAGTCATGCTCAAAATTCTCCAAGCCAGGCTTCAGCAATATGTGAACCTTGAACTTCCAGATGTTCAAGCAGGTTTTAGAAAAGGCAGAGGCACCAGAGATCAAATTGCCAACATCCACTGGATCATGGAGAAAGCAAGAGGGTTCGAGAAAACCATCTATTTCTGCTTCATTGACTATGCCAAAACCTTTTACTGTGTGGATCACAATAAACTGTGGAACATTCTGAAAGACATGGGAATATCAGACCACCTGACCTGCCTCTTGAGAAACCTGTATGCAGGTCAGGAAACAACAGTTAGAACTGGTCATGGAACAACAGACTGGTTCCAAATAGGAAAAGGAGTATGTCAGGGCTGAACTGAACTGAACTGATTACCATAGAGTGAAAACATCACATGAGAGCGTTCTGCTCTGAAGAAGATAAGGAACATCTCCACCTGGTCAGCAATAGCTTTCTTAGGCAACTGAGAAACCTGCAAGAGTGGTGGAGGCAAGTCTTCACACAGTGTAGCGGTCCCATAAGGAAACCCACTTATTTAACTCAAAACTTGCTCATCCAAGGGCCATATATGAGATCTGGCCACTGATTTTCCAAGCATCATGGCAGTTTTAGACACCTGGAGGGTGAAACATAGACACGTGAAAGAACTGAAATGACGCTAGGTGACACCTAGAGGAGTTAAGCTCACAAACAGCACATTAGCTCACAATCATCACTAGTGGTTTTATGTTGACAAACAGACCCCAGAATGGGAAATGCTTTCAAAACAAAATAAAAAGGAATGGCAAATTTCCAACCTCCAACTACCATCCCAGCCAAGTTCATGTATGGAATTTATACTTGCAAATACTTAATTGGGGAAATCAATCCCCAAGAAAGGCAATGCCAAACCATCTTCAAACTATGAGAAAATTGCCCTCATTTCACATGCTAGCAAATTAATGCTCAAAATCCTTCAGGCTAGGCTTCAGCAGTACATGAATTGAGAACTTCTACATATACAAGCTGGATAAAATTAATACATAGAAATCCCTTGCATTCCTATACACTAACAGTGAGAAAACAGAAAGAGAAATTAAGGAAACAATTCCATTCACCACTGCAACGAAAATAATAAAATATTTAGGAATGAGTTTATCTAAAGAAACAAAAGACCTATATATATAAAACTATAAAACACTGATGAAAGATGACAAAAATATATGGAGAGATATACCATTTCATGGATCAGAAGAATCAATATAGTGAAAATGAGTACACTGCCCAAAACAATCTATAGATTCAATGCAATCCCTAAGAAGCTACCAATGGTATTTTTACACAGAACTAGAACAAATAATTTCACAAGTTGTGGGGAAACACAAAAAACCTCAGATAGCCAAAGCAATCTTCAGAAAGAAGAATCAAACTGGAGGAATCAACCTTCCTGACTTCAGGCTATACTACAAAGCTACTGTCATGAAGACAGTATGGTACTGGCACAAAGACAGAAATAAAGCTCAATGGAATAAAATAGAAAGCCCAGAAATGAATCCACAGACCTATGGACACCTTATCTTTGACAAAGGAGGCAAAAATACACAATGGAGAAAAGG
Source organism: Moschus berezovskii (assembly GCF_049115385.1). NCBI lineage: Eukaryota > Metazoa > Chordata > Mammalia > Artiodactyla > Moschidae > Moschus > Moschus berezovskii. The sequence goes on along the minus strand of NC_142488.1, from coordinate 46,514,859 downwards.
CAATCTCTTTAAGAAGTGGTGCTGGGAAACCTGGTCAACCACCTGTAAAAGAATGAAACTAGAACACTTTCTAACACCATACACAAAAACAAACTCAAAATGGATTAAAGATCTAAATGTAAGACCAGAAACTATAAAATACATAGAGGAAAACATAGGCAGAACACTTACTGACATAAATCACAGCAGGATCCTCTATGACCCACTTCCCAGAGTAATGGAAATAAATGCAAAAATAAACAAATGGAGCCTAATTAAACCTAAAAACTTTTTCACAACGAAGGAAACTATAAGCAAGGTGAAAAGACAGCCTTCAGAATGGGAGAAAATAATAGCAAATGAAACAACTGACAAAGAATTAATCTCCAAAACATACAAGCAGCTCATGCAGCAGCAATACCAGAAAAATAAACAACCCAATCAAAAAATGGGCCAAAGAACTAAACAGACATTTGTCCAAAGAAGACATACAGATGGCTAACAAACACATGAAAAGATGTTCAACACATGAAAAGATTACTCATTATCAGAGAAATGCAAATCAAAACCACAGTGAGGTACCATCTAATGCTGGTCAGAATGGCTGCTATCAAAAAGTCTACAAACAATAAATGCTGGAGAGGGTTCAGAGAAAAGGGAACCCTCTTACACTGCTGGTGGACATGCAAACTAGTACAGGCACTATGGAGAACAGTGTGGAGATTCCTTAAAAACCTGGAAATAGAACTGCCATATGACCCAGCAATCCCACTGCTGGGCATACACACTAAGGAAATAAGAATTGAAAGAGACACATGTATCAGAATGTTCACTGCAGCACTGTTTATAATATCTAAGACGTGGAAGCAACCTAGATGTCCATCAGCAGATGAATGGATAAGAAAACTGTGGTACATATACACAACGGAATATTACTCAACTATTAAAAAAAAACACATTTGAGTCAGTTCTAATGAGGTGGATGAAACTGGAGCTTATTATACAGAGTGAAGTAAGTCAGAAAGAAAAACACCAATACAGTATATTAACACATATATATGGAATTTAGAATGATGGTAACATCAATCCATACATGACCACGGGAAAAACCATTGCCTTGACTAGACGGACCTTGGTTGGCAAAGTAATGTCTCTGCTTTTTAATATACTATCAAGGTTGGTCGCGGAGAGTCGGACACGACTGAGCGACTGAACTGAACTGAACTGAACATCAGTCCTATGGGCAAGACAGCAAAAGAGACACAGATATAAAGAACAGACTTTTGGACTCTTTTTGAGAAGGTGAGGGTAGGATGATTTGAGAGAATAGCATTGAAACATGTATATGTGAAATAGATGACTAGTCCAAGTTCAATGCATGAAACAGGGCACTTAAAGCTGATGCACTGGGAGGACCAAGAGAGATGGGATGGGGAGGGAGGTGGGAGGGGGTTTTGGGATGGGGGAACACATGTATACCCCTGGCTGATTCATGTCAATGTATGGCAAAAACCACCACAATATCGTAAAGTAATTCAGTCAGTTCAGTTCAGTCGCTCAGTCGTGTCCGACTCTCCGTGACCCCATGAATCACAGCACGCCAGGCCTCCCTGTCCATCACCAACACCCGGAGTACACTCAAACTCATGTCCACAGAGTCGGTGATGCCATCCAGCCATCTCATTCTCCGTCGTCCCCTTCTCCTCCCGCCCCCAACCTTTCCCAGCATCAGAGTCTTTTCCAGTGAGTCAACTCGTCGCATGAGGTGGCCAAAGTATTGCAGTTTCAGCTTTAGCATCAGTCCTTCCAATGAACACCCAGGATTGATCTCCTTTAGAATGGACTGGTTGGATCTCCTTGAAGTATAAGGGACTCTCAAGAGTCTTCTCCAACACCACAGTTCAAAAGCATCGATTAAAGTGATTAGCCCCCAATTAAAGTTAATTAAAAAAGTAAGAAAGAAACGGCAGAGGAACCAGAATTTTCAACATCCACTGGATCATAGAAAAATCAAGGGAATTCCAAAAACAATCCTTTACTTCTACTTCATTGACTACACTAAAGCCTTGGATATGCTACATCATAAAAGCTATATAAAGGATTTTGTTATGCTAAAGCCTTCTGACTATGGTTTATCATTGGATATTTAACACAGTTTTCTGTGCTATAGAGTAGAACCTTGTTTATCCATTCTATCTATAAAAGCTTACATTTGCTGGCCCCAAAGAACCACTCCATCCAACTCCCAAATCCCTTCCCTTGGCAACTACCAGGCTATTGTCTTTGTCCGTGATTCTGTATTTGTTTCATAGATATGCTCATTTGTGCCATATTTTAGGTTGTACATATAAATGATATCATATGGTATTTGTTTTTCTCTTTCTGACTTACTTCTCTTAGTATGATAATCTCTAGGTTCATCCATGTTGCTGCAAATGGCATTATTTCATTCTTTTTTATGGTGCTTCAGCCCATGTGGTCACAAAAATCATACACGACTGGGCGATTGAACAATAAATATTCCATTGTATTTGTGTACTACCTCATCATTATCTATTCATTTATCAATGGAAATTTAGCCTGTTTCCATGTCTTGGCTATTGTTAATAGTTCTACTCTGAATATTAGGGTGTACGTATCTTTTTAGTTAGAGTTTTCTCTGTATATATGCTCAGGAGTGAGATTGCCAGATCATATGGTAGCTCAAATTTTAGTTTCTTTAAGGGACCTCCATAGTGGCTGCACCAATTTACATCCCCACAAACAGTGTCCCCTTTTCTACACACACTCTTGAGCATCTGTTTTTTGTAGAATTTTTAATGATGGCTATTCTGACTGGTGAGAGGTGATACCTCATTGTAGTTTTGATCTGCATTGCTCCAATAATTAGCAATGTTGAGCATGTTTTCATATGCCTATCAGCCATCAGTATGTTTTCTTTGGAGAAATGTCTAGGTCTTCTGCCCCTTCTGGATAGGGTTGTTTGTTTTCTTGGTGTTAAGTTGTGTGATCTGTTTGTATATTTTGGAAATTGAGCCCTTGTCAGTTGCATCATTTGTAAAACATTTTTCCCATTCTGTAGACTGTCTTTTTGTTTTATTTATGGTTTCCTTTGTTGTGCAAAAGCTTATAAGTTTGATTAGGCCTCATTTATTTTTTTGTTTTTATTTATATTGCCTTTGGAGACTGACCAAAAAACATTGGTATGAATTATGTCAGAGGATATTTTGCCTTTGTTCTCTTCTAGGAGTTTTATGGTGTCATGTCTTATGTTTAGGTCTTTAAGCCATTTTGAGTTTACTTCTGTGTATGGTGAGAGACTGTGTTCTAACTTCATTGATTTATATGGGGCTATCCAATTTTCCCAACACCACTTGTTGAAGAGATTTTTTCCCCATTGTATGTGCTTACCTCCTTTGTTGATGATTAGTTGACCTTCGGTGTGTGGGTTGATTTCTGGGCTCTCAATTTTGTTCCATTGATCCATATGTCTGTTTCCTGGGCTCTGTCTTCTGTTTCATTGATCCATATGTTTGTTTTTGATTACGTTAGCTTTGTAGTATTTTTGATGTCTGGGAAGGTTATATGTCCTGCTTTGTTCTTTTTCTTCAGGATGGCTTTGTTGATTCTGGGCCTTTTATGATTCTATATGACAGTTAGGATTATTTATTCTAGTTCTGTGAAAAAATGCCATGGATAATTTGATAGAGATTACATTAAATCTGTAGATCGCTTTGGGTAGTATGGCCATTTTAACAGTATAAATTCTTCAAATTCAGGAGCATGGGATGTGTACTTAAGAAAAACACCAATACAGTATACTAACACATATATATGGAATTTAGAAAGATGATGACGATAACCCTGTATATGAGACAGCAAAAGAGACACAGATGTATAGAATAGTCTTTTGGACTCTGTGGGAGAGGGCGATGGTGGGATGATTTGGGAGAATGGCATTGAAACATGTGTATTATCACATGTGAAACGAATCACCAGTCCAGGTTCGATGCATGGTACAGGATGCTCGGGGCTGGTGTACTGGGATGAACCAGAGGGATGGGATGGGGAGGGAGGTGGGAGGGGGGTTCAAGATGGGGAACACATGTACACCCGGGGAAGATTCATGTTAATGTATGGCAAAACCAATACAATAATGTAAAGTAATTAGCCTCCAATTAAAATAAATAAATAAATTTTTTAAAATTTAAAAAATAAATTTTAAAAATTTATTTATTTTTAATTGGAAGATAATTAAAATATTGTGTTGGCTTCTGCCATACATCAACATGAATCAGCCATAGGTATACATATGGTCCCCTCCCTCTTGAGTTTCCCTCTCACCTCCCACCCCATTCCACCAATCTAGTTTGTCAGAGAACATCAAATTTGAGTCATCTTCAACTTATTTTATTAATGTTTTATAGTTCTCAGTGTATAATTCTTTCACCCATTTGGTCAGGTTTATTCTTAAGTTTTCTATTTAGGGAGGTGCAAATTTAAAAAGTTTTTGTTTTTTTTTTACATTCCCTTTCTGATATTTCATTGTTGGTGTAAAGAAATGCAAGTGATTTCTGTATTTTAATCTTATATCCTGCTATCTTGCTGAATTTATTTATCAGTTCTGTTAGGTTTATGTGGAGTCCTTAGGATTTTTTATATATATACTATCATATCATCTGCATATATTAACGATTTTACCTCTTCCCTTCCAATTTGTATAACTTTTATTTCTTTTTCTTGTTTCATCGCTGTGGCTAAGACTTCCAACACTATGTTGAATAGAAGAGGTGAGAGTAGGCATTCTTTTCTTGTTCCAGATTTTAGCATGAAGATTCTCAGCATTTCACCATTATTATATTGGCTGTGGGTCTGTCATAAATAGCTTTCCTTATCTTGAGATATATTCCCTCTATACTCACTTTGGTAAGAGCTTTTATCATGAATAGATGTCGAATTTTGTCAAATGTTTTTTATGTATCTATTGAAATGATCATGTGGTTCTGTCTTTTGTTTATGTAGTGTGTCACATTGATTGATTTGTGTATATTGATCCATTCTTGTGAACTTTGGATAAGTCCCATTTGGTTATGGTGCATGACACTTTTCATGTGATGTTGGACTCGAATTGCCAATATTTTGTGAATTTTAGCACCTATATTTATCTAAGATATTGGCCTGTATTTGTGTGTGTGTGTGGGGGGGGTATCTTCTTCTGGTTTTGGTATCAGAGTGATGGCTGCTTCACAGAATGTCTTTGGTAGTGTTCCTTTCTCTTCAGTTTTTTGGAAGAGTTTGAGGATTGCTCTAAGTAATTCTTTGTATGTTTTGTAAAACTCACCTGTGAAGTCATCTGGTCATGTACTTTTATTTGTAGGGAGCTTTTAAATTACAGATTCTATTTCACTTTTAGTGATCAGTCTGTTCAAATTATATTATTTCTTCTTGATCCAGTCTTGGTGGGCTGTATGTTTCTAGAACCTTGTCCATTTCTTCTAGGTTATTAAATTTGTTGGCATATAATTGTTCATAGTAGTCTCTTTTTTTTTTTTTTTGGTATTTCTGTGGTATTAGTTGTTACGTCTTCTTTTCCATTCATTTTATTTGGGTCTTCTCTCTTTTTTTCTTGGAAAGACTTGGCAGAAGTTTGTCAATCTTGTTTATTTTTTCAAAGAACCAGCTCTTTCCTGATTTTATTGATTTTTCCTTTTGATTTTTTAAATCTCATTTATTTCCTGTATGACCTCTATTATGTCCTTCCTTCTGCTGATTTTAGGTATTGTATGTTCCTTTTTCTAATTCTTGTAAGATGTAGGGTAGGTTGTTTATTTGAGATTTTTTTTTTTGAGGAATGTCTATATCACTATGAATTCCCCTCTAAAAACAGCTTTTATTGTAACCCATTGATTTTGTATAGTTGTGTTTTTATTATCATTTGTCTTAAAATATTTTTTAAGTTCCTATTTGATTTCGTCTTTGACCCATTGGTTTTTTAGTAGAATGTTGTTTAATCTTCATGAATCTTTGTTTTTCCACTTATTTTTCTGTGGTTAATTTCCAGTTTCATGCTATTGTGGTCAGAAAAGATGCTTGAGATAATTTCTATACTCTTACGTTTTTTTGTTCCCTAGTATGTGGTCAATCCTAGAGTATGTTCCATTTGCACTTGAAAAGAATGCATATTTGGTTTTTTGTGGGGGAGGGGGATGTAATGTCTTGAAAGTATCAATTAAGCCTAACTGTTCTATTGTATCGTCTGTTGCTTTATTGATTCTGTTTAGAAGATCTGCCCATTGATATGACTAGAGTGTTAAATTCTCCTATGACTATTGTATTCCTGTCAATTTATCGCCTTATGTCTGTTACTGTTTGTTTTATGTATTGGGGTCTTCCTATATTAGGTGCATATATATTAACAGTAACTCAATGGGCATGAGTTTAAATAAACTCCAGGAGTTGGTGATGGACAGGGAGGCCTGGCATGCTGCAGTCCATGTGGTTGCAGAGTCGGACATGGCTGAACAACTGGACTGACTGATATTAACAAGTGTAAAATCCCTTTCTTGTATAGATCCTTTTATTATTATATAATGTCCTTTTATATCTTTCTCTTGATCTTTTAATTGCGAGTGGTTCCTCTGTTTCTCCATTTGACTTATATTCTCTTATTCTGTGACTTTAGGAGAAATAATTATCTACTGTGGTCTTGGAGGGCTATTTATATGTGGGGCATCTTTGTGTAGGCTAATATATTTGGTGTGAGGACTGTTTTTAGTATGGACACTTGTCACCTCTTTCCTCAGTGTGTGTTAGTTGTAATCCCCTTGATAGGAGGTGTGCAGATACGGCAGTTGTTTCCTGGTCCTGAGGTTCTCAGAGGCAGGGGTGGCTCAGGCACAACCCTGAAGGTGGTTACTGACCAATTCTGGAGACTGTGAGGGTGGTGATGGCATCTTGGGTGCACTCTTGGTGTCTGAGTGGGCAGTAGAGTGATGGGTCACCAATACTCCTGGGCTCCAGGAGGGATACAGCAGAAGCTCACAAACACTCCAGGCATTTGGGTGAGTAGTGGTGGCAGCTTGAGGACACCCCCCCCCCCCGGAGCTTGTGCAGGCATTGTCCGGTCCTCTGTGAGTGCACTCACTGGGAAAAAGGCTACAATCAAGAGTCCCTTCTGTCTCTTCATGCAACCCTCAAACAGTGGTGATTAGCCTGTAAGTAACCCAGGCTTCCTCTGTGTACACTCTCAGTTGTGGTCATAATGGATTCCAGCAACTCCCACACTGAGGCTGTTTCCACACAGCCAACTCCAGTCCTCTTCCCGGTTCTGATCTCCAAACTCTGAGTTTAAGCATCCAGCCCCTGCCCACAGTGGTGGTAGCGTATTTCAGGCTGGGGAGTGCAGGGCAGTGGCACTGACCGTTCTGTTCTTCCTCTGGTCTTGCCTCCACAAATCAGCTGCTGCATTCTCCTCTCATGCTCTGAAGCTGCCCTTCTGTCCTGGCTGACCTCCCCACCAGTGAAGGGCCTTCCAGGATTCAGGAACCTTTATTCTCTCACAGCTCCTTCCTAGGGGCACAGGTTCTGTCCTGATTTTTTTCTTTTTTGCCTACCCAGTTACATGGAGATTTTCTTGCCCTGTCAGCAGTCTGAGGTCTTCTTCCAGTGTTCAATAGATACCCCATAAGAACTGTTCTACATATAGATGTATTTTTCATGTATGTGGGGGAGAAGGTGAGCTTCACATCCTACTAGTCTCCTGTCTTGATTACTCTGATAGTATATTTAAATGGGCCCTGTATAAGATAGTTACCCCTCTTTTGCCTAATTATATTATGTGATAGACAATATGTCTCCCTGGGTAATCATTCTCCTGCCTGGTATTATAAGGCAGGGCATATAAATCTGCCCCTCAGGCAATAATAATTAAACATATACAAAGAAGCCTACAGGTTACCCAAACCCACACAGTATAAAATAAAAACTGGGAGCTAATACTCAGCGACTAATACAGTCAATAATGGAGATTTTATTTACCCCTATGGTAAATTGCTCTGGGATTAACTTGTAAACTCAGAAAGAGGACCTTTGTTGAATGCTTTGTGCAAACTTTTGAAGGCATGATAAATTAAACTTTAAAAGTCTAGAACATAGAATTCTTGATTTCCATTTTAGTTGAATATCTCACTGATACAAAAAGGTAAATTAAACACAAATTAGGCAAATCAATCTTTGATATCCTTTGATATCCTCCAAAAGCTGATTAGTTTTGGAAGTGATTAAAAATAACTGTCTTTCTCTTGCATATATCTACAAGTTAGAAATATAAATATAGCCCACAATGACCTGAGATTAAGCCTAATAGCTCAATCAAGTAGAACCTGAAACCAAAAAGCAAAAAGAGGGGGAAAGAAGCTTTTTAAAAACTTCTGGAAAAGCTCCTTCATCCAAAATCTAATTCATAGCCTTCATAAGGATTTAAGGACAAACACAACTATCAAATCTTTCTGACTAATGGTAAAAAGTTTTAGTCATCTGAAAAAATAAGTTGGTCTTATTATAATTATTATTTATAAACAAGAAAGCTTATATTGTAACACCTAATGAATGATTAAATTCTAAAATAAGGCTATGAGATCTCTAGTTATGTCTATTTATATGCCTATGTATAAATTATATATCAAGCTTCCCAGGTGGCACAGTATGAAGGAGATGAGATGTAGGTTCAATCCCTGGGTAGGGAAGATCCCATGGAGTAAGAAATGGCAACCCATTCTAGTATTCTTGTCTGGAAAATTCTATGGACAGAGGAGCCAACTCAGCGCACACACACACACACACACACATTAAACATATAATGTTTCTACCTTCAATACTACTAACAAAATTAAAATTTTAAAAGAGCCCTATTTAACTGACCTTAAAGTAAGTGCTTACACATTAAAAATTATAAATATAATAGAAAATAATCCAAATGAATTGAAGACTCACATCATCTGGGAAATAGTCAATATTAATGTTTGGTATTGTTTTGTTGGTTTAATGAATACAGATGACTTACTTTTATTGCACTAGGTTTACAAAAAGTCAAATAATGTCATATTATCACTAAAAAAATTTATTAGGAAGAAAAATACCTTGGAAAGATGGCTGACTTTTCTTAATGTCTGATAAAATTTTCACAGGTAATATAAAAATGATTGTTGGAAACAAGTAAGTTAAGTAGATTTAAATGGAATAAAAGCTTTTCAGTTAGGTTCAGTCACTCAGTCGTGTCCAACTGCGACCGCATGAAGCGCAGCACACCAGGCCTCCCTGTCCATCAAAAACTCATGGAGTCCACCCAAACCCATGTACACTGAGTGAGTGATGTCATCAAACCGTCTCATCCTCTGTTGTCCCCTTCTCGTCCTGGCCTCAATCTTTCCCAGAATAAGGGTCTTTTCCAGTGAGTCATCTCTTCGCATCAGGTGGACAAAGTATTGGAGTTTCAGATTAAACATCAGCCCTTCCAATGAATACCCAGGACTGATCTCCTTTAGAATAGACTGGCTAGATCTCCTAGTAGTCCAAGGGACTCTCAAGAGTCTTCTCCAACACCACAGTTCAAAATCATCAATTTTCACTGCTCAGTTTCTTCACAGTCCAACTCTCACATCCATACATGACCACTGGACTAACCATAGCCTTGACTAGACGGACTTTTGTTGGCAAAGTAATGTCTCTGCTTTTTAATATGCTAACTAGTTTGGTCATAACTTTCCTTTCAAGGAGTAAACGTTCTTTAATTTCAAGGCTTCAATCACCATCTGCAGTGATTTTGGAGACCAATAAAATAAAGTCAGCCACTGTTTCCACTGTTTCCCCATCTATTTCCCATAAAGTGGTGGGACCAGATGCCATGATCTTAGTTTTCTGAATGTTGAGCTTTAAGGCAACTTTTTGACTCTCCTCTTTCACTTTCATCAAGAGGCTTTTGAGTTCCTCTTCACTTTCTGCCTTAAGGGTGGAATCATCTGCATATCTGAGGTTATTGATATTTGTCTCAGCAATCTTGATTCTAGCTTGTGCTTCCTCTACCCCAGCGTTTCTCCTGCTGTACTCCGCATTTAAGCTAAATAAGCAGGGTGACAATATACAGCCTTGACGTACTCCTTTTACTATTTGCAACCAGTTTGTTGCTCCACGTCCAGTTCTAACTGTTGCTTCCTAACCTGCATACAAGTTTCTCAAGGGGCAGTTCAGGTGGTCTGGTATTCCCATCTCTTTCAGAATTTTCCACAGTTTTTGTGATCCACACAGTCAAAGGCTTTGGCATAGTCAATAAAGCAGAAATAGATGTTTTTCTTGAACTCTCTTGCTTTATCCATGATCTGGCAGATGTTGGCAATTTGATCTCTGGTTCCTCTGACTTTCCTAAAACAAGCTTGAACATCTGGAAGTTCACAGTTCATGTATTGCTGAAGCCTGGATTGGAGAATTTTGAGCACTATTTGCTAGCATGTGAGATGAGTGCAATTGTGTGGTAGTTTGAGCATTCTTGGGCATTGCCTTTCTTTGGGATTGGAATGAAAACTGACCACTTCCAGTCCTGTGGAAACTGCTGAATTTTCCAAATTTGCTGGCATATTGAGTGCAGCATTTTCACAGCATCATCTTTCAAGATTTGAAATAGCTCAACTGGAATTCCATCACCTCCACTAGCTTTGTTCGTCGTGATGCCCACTTGACTTCCCATTCCAGAACATCTGGCTCTAGGTGAATGATCACACCATCATGATTATATTGGTCATGAGGATCTTTTTTGCACAGTTCTTCTGTGTATTCTTGCCACCTCTTCTTAATATCTTTTGCTTCTGTTAGGTCCATGTCATTTCTGTCCTTTATCGAACCCATCTTTGCATGAAATGTTCCCTTGGTATCTCCAATTTTCTTGAAGAATCTCTAGTCTTTCCCATTCTATTGTTTTCCTGTATTTCTTTGCATTGATCACTGAGGAAAGCTTTCTTATCTCTCCTTACCATTGTTTGGAACTCCGCATTCAAATGGGTATATATTTCCTTTTCTCCTTTGCTTTTCACTTCCCTTCTTTTCACAGCTATTTGTCAGGCCTCCTCAGACAGCCATTTTGCTTTTTTGCATTTCTTTTTCTTGGGGATAGTCTTAATTCCTGTCTTCTGTACAATGTCATGAACCTCCATCCATAGTTCATCAGGCACTCTGTCTATCGGATCTAGTCCCTTAAATCAATTTCTCACTTCCACTGTATAGTCATAAAGGATTTGATTTAAGTCATACCTGAATGGTCTAGTGGTGTTCTCCACTTTCTTCAATTTCAGTCTGAATTTGGCAATAAGGAGTTCACGATCTGAGACAGTCACCTCTCATTCTTGTTTTTGCTGACTATATAAAGCATCTCCATCTGTGGCTGAAAAATATAATCAATCTCATTTCAGTGTTGACCATCTCTGGTGATGTCCATGTGTAGAGTCTTCTCTTGTGTTGTTGGAAGAGGGTGTTTGCTATAACCAGTGTGTTCTCTTGGAAGAACTCTATCAGTGTTTGCCCTGCTTCATTTCGTGCTCCCAGGCCAAATTTGCCTGTTACTCCAGGTGTTTCTTGATTTCCTAGTTTTGCATTCTGGTCCTCTATAATGAAAAGGACATCTTTTTTGGGTGTTAGTTCTAGAAGGTCTTGTAGGTCTTCACAGAACTATTCAACTTCAGCTTCTTCAGCATTACTGGTCAGGGCATAGACTTGGATTACCATGAAATCGAATTTTTTGCCTTGGAAATTAACAGAGTTCATTCTGTCATTTTTGAGATTTCATTCAAGTACTGTATTTTGGATTCTTTTGTTGAGTATGACGGCTACTCCATTTCTTCTAAGGGATTCCTGCCCACAGTAGAATAGATATAATGGTCATCTGATTAAATTCACCCATTCCAGTCCATCTCAGTTCACTGATTCCTAGAATGTCGATGTTCACTCTTGTCATCTCCTGTTTGACCACTTCCAATTTGCCTTGATTCATGGACCTAACATTCAATAACTATGCTTTATGATGGACAGGGAGGCCTGGCGTGCTGTGAATCATGGGGTCGCAAAGAGTCCGACACGACTGAGCGACTGAACTGAACTATGTCTACTTAAAAATAGTTTCTCCAGATTTTTGGTAACTTGAAACTTTAGAGTTTTGCAAAGTTAAATGATGGAAATTGATTAAATAGCTAGATCATTCCCAAGTTAAATATGATATTCAAACATTAATTACTGAACAAAACATTCCTTTTATGGATAAACTAAAAGTACTTAAAACTAAGAATAAAAATTTAAGGAGTCACACTGAAAATTTTTTCTATAAAAAGCATGTTTTTATAAATATAAATAATATTCATATGTTGACAATCTATAGAATTAATGTAAAATCTCATAATTGTTTACTTCTTACTACAAATTAAAGTTTTTAAAGTTAGGGTTTCTCTTGACATATATAACAAAAGTACTAAAATTAATAAGGAAAACGTCTTTGTATAAACGGAGAAAGGTATAAGAATAGAAATGCATTTTGTTGAGTGAAAAAAAGTAATTTTGTCCCGGAGAGAGAGAAAGAAATAAAAGCAAGGAAAAAAAATCTGAAAGCAAGAAAAAAGTTATAGAAAGTTTGTGGAAAAACAACCCTGAAAAAAGAGTTTCTTCGTCGTCATGACTGGCTAAGATCAAGATAAAATTTAATTGAGTATTTTGCTGTGAAAACACTGCACTCAATATGCCAGCAAATTTGGAAAACTCAGCAGTGGCCACAGGACTGGAAAAGGTCAGGTTTCATTCCAATCCCAAAGAAAGGCAATGCCAAAGAATGCTCAAACTAACGCACAATTGCACTCATCTCACACGCTACTAAACACATGCTCAAAGTTTTCCAAGTCAGGCTTCAGCAGTATGTGAATCATGAACTTCCAGATGTTCAAGCAGGTTTTAGAAAAGGCAGAGGCACCAGAGATCAAATTGCCAACATCCGCTGGATCATGGAGAAAGCAAGAGAGTTCCAGAAAAACATCTATTTCTGCTTCATTGACTATGCCAAAGCCTTTGACTGTGTGGATCATGATAAACTGTGGAACATTCTGAAAGAGATGGGAATACCAGACCACCTGACCTGCCTCTTGAGAAACCTGTATGCAGGTCAGGAAGCAACAGTTAGAACTGGACATGGAACAACAGACTGGTTGCAAATAGTAAAAGGAGTACGTCAAGGTGGTATATTGTCACCCTGATTATTTAACTTATATGCAGAGTACATCATGAGGAACGCTGGGCAGGAAGAAGCACAAGCTGGAATCAAGATTGCCGGGAGAAATATCAGTAACCTCAGATATGCAGATGACACCACCCTTATGGCAGAAAGTGAAGACGGACTCAAAAGCCTCTTGATGAAAGTGAAAGAGGAGAGTGAAAAGGTTGGCTTGTAGCTCAACATTCAGAAAACTAAGATCATGGCATCTGGTCCCATCATTTCATGGTGAAATAGATGGGGAAACAGTGGAAACAGTGTCACACTTTATTTTTTTGGGCTCCAAAATCACTAAGGATGCTGATTGCAGCCATGAAATTAAAACACGCTTACTTTTTGGAAGGAAAGTTAATACCAACCTAGATAGCATATTAAAAAGCAGAGACATTACTTTGCCAACCAAGGTCCATCTAGTCAAGGCTATGGTTTTTCCCGTGGTCATGTATGGATGTGAGAGTTGGACTGTGAAGAAAGCTGATCGCCGAAGAATTGATGCTTTTGAACTGTGGTGTTGGAGAAGACTCTTGAGAGTCCCTTATACTGCAAGGAGATCCAACCAGTCCATTCTAAAGGAGATCAGTCCTGGGTGTTCATTGGAAGGACTGATGCTAAAGCTGAAACTCCAATACTTTGGCCACCTCATGCGATGAGTTGACTCACTGGAAAAGACTCTGATGCTGGGAGGGATTGGGGGCGGGAGGAGACGGGGATGACAGAGAATGACATGACTGGATGGCATCACCGACTCGATGGACATGAGTTTGAGTGAACTTCGGAAGTTGGTGATGGACAGGGAGGCCTGGCGTGCTGTGATTCATGGGGTCGCAGAGTCGGACATGACTGAGCGACTGAACTGAACGGAACTGAACTGAACTGAAATAAATCTTACGATTAAAAGTAAGCTGGTACAAAACTAGAATTTAATTAACTTTTTTGTTAAGAGAACAATGTTTTCTTGGAATACTGACCTGCTTTTGATAACATTGAAAGCTTTCTTTATGTGTTAAATAATATTTTAAATTTACTTGCCTTTAAAATATTTTATTGTCACTTTGGCTGAGTGAGGAAATAATACTTAACAGTGATACATGATTCTATTTGACCAAGTGTTTTAAAACCTTTTAATATCTTGATACATTCCCCACGTTAATTTCTAAGTGAATTTCTTTTGACCGCTAGCTATCTTTGGAATGCTTCAAAGGGCCCTGAAACATTTCAAAGTAAAATACTATAATGATTCTGCTTATTTGGCATCTTAAATTAAATATTAACAATTAGTATTACCAAATCTTCTTTGGTTATATTTCTTGGGTAAGTGTCATTAAAACATATTCCAAAAATTATATGGAATTTCTAAAAATCAGGTATGTTCTGGTATAATATCAGTCATAACTCTATCTTCTTAAAATGGTGTATCTCACAGTAACTGGCAAGTATCTTTGTCAATTTCCCTCTAGTCAGATTTTTAACCATGTCATTTTAGGTTTTTTGTCATTTACAGTCATTTAATTCTGAACACTTTACAAAATGAAGATCTTCATGAAGATCCATTAAAAGGATTTTCTGACAAATATGTTTCTGATGTCTTTTAGATCATATCACTGAGATCATATCACTGAATTGGGTAAGAAATTACAAAGCTCTAAAGAAAAACCTAATGGTTTCATCCAGATCAACAGGAATTAATTAACATGGGACTGAAAGGCTGTAAAACATGATTTATAATTTTATTACATTTTCTACAGGATGCTCGGGACTGGTATGCGGGGATGACCCAGAGGGAGGATAAGCGGAGGAGGGAGGTAGGAGGGGGGTTCAGGAGGGGGAACTCACGTACACCTGGGGTGGATTCATGTCAATGTATGGCAAAACCAACCAATATAATATTGCAAAATAATTAGCCTCCAATAAAATTTTAAAAATAATAAATAAATTTAAAAAAACAAAAGGAAATATTACTGTTTTATTTTAATTTGTTTTCCAGAACCCCTTTCCCCTTATGCTATGACCTACATGAAAAATAAGATTTCTGCCTTAAGTGATCAACTTCCTAGTCTTAGTGATCTTTGAGGGAGTTTTTTTGGTTCTAGAAAGTGATGGCACAAACCCCCATTTATGATTTTATTAATGTTAATAGCTCTATTACTTACACTCTATTTTATAAGATTCTTGTCTCTTGCATTACCCAATGTGTAACCAATCTTCTAACAAAATTAATGATGCCTAAATATCTTAATACAATTCATCACATAAATAGCTCTATATAAAATTAACTGTAATACTTATAAAATTTATAAAATTTACTGTGGATGTAATAGATATAGGGAGAAGTAAAAAGGAAAAAAAAATCCTGAATTGTAATAGACTAGAAACCTGTATACAGGTCAGGAAGCAACAGTTAGAACTGGACATGGAACAACAGACTGGTTCTAAATAGGAAAAGGAGTATGTCAAGTTTGTATATTGTCACCCTGCTTATTTAACTTATATGCAGAGTACATCATGAGGAACGCTGGGCTGGAAGAAGCACAAGCTGGAATCAAGATTGCCAGGAGAAATATCAATAACCTCAGATATGCAGATGACAACACCCTTATGGCAGAAAGTGAAGAGGGACTAAAAAGCCTCTTGATGAAAGTGAAAG